>NC_056731.1:1548844343-1548979343 GCF_019279795.1 Protopterus annectens | reverse complement strand
TGTATGTGGCCAATGCTGTGCATCATTTGCCATGTATGTGCTCCCTAGTCCATGACATGGATGGTGTCTAGGATGTGCACATCTCCCACATGCATGTACAGTGACATGTGGAACTGTACCTGGGGTTCCTGACCCATGCTGTGAACACAGATTATCATCAGATGGGCCAGTCTTGCCCACCTGTGGCAGGAACTGGTAATGGTCAGCAGGTTTACCCTACACCTACATTGATAGCATGCTAACAGCATTGCCTTTTGTCAGTGTCATCTGTCCATACATGTTGTCAGGCATGGTATGTCTGTTGTGAGTCACATGTGAAGGCACAGTGGGGTTGATGACTGTGATTGGCTGGCCTTGACATCACATGTATGGGTATGGCTTTGCACCCCAGCCTCTCAGCTAATTTACATCTGTTATCTCTGTATGGTTGACATTGTGATATATAGTAGGGCCACCATAAATGAAATAAGCAAAATCCCCTTCACATTGCCCACAGGTGTCACACACTCACACCTACCTCTACACAGGATACGAGTTACAAACACACACACCTGTCATGTGTGGGAGTAGGACCCCTACCTAACTAGTTTACTATACTACAGCACTACACAGTTATAGTACGTGCCACGGACATTACTGAAGTACATCTTCCCCAAAGGTGTATTTCACAATGAATGACATCAACAGGATTAACAAACTAGGGAATGTCAACTGTACTGTGAGTGACTAGCCTAAAATGTATTGCTCCCTACACAGACAGTGATACATGCACAAAACATCCACAGTTGACATGTGTGGGTATAGAACCCCTGACTGAGGTCTACATCACACTATGGCATGGAGCTGTTATTGGATGCACCACAGGGATTACTACAGAAACCCTTCCCCAAAGGTGT
This sequence comes from Protopterus annectens, assembly GCF_019279795.1. Lineage (NCBI taxonomy): Eukaryota > Metazoa > Chordata > Ceratodontiformes > Protopteridae > Protopterus > Protopterus annectens. The sequence continues at coordinate 1,548,978,447 of NC_056731.1, read as the reverse complement.
ATTTCACAATGACTGACATCAGCAGGATTGCTACAGTAAGGCATTTGTAATGTACTGCGAGTGAGTAGCCTATAATTCATTGCTGCATACACAGACATTGAAACACACACAAAACATCCGGAACTGTCATGGATGGAGATGGAACCCTACCACCGTTCTAAATCACACTACAGCAGTACGCAGTTACAGGACGTGCTACAGAGATTAGTGAGCTACAACCTTCCCAGAGGTGTATTTATAGGTGGGTGACATCATCAGCCTTGCCAACACTGAGTATATGAATTCTAAGATGTGTGAGTACACTAAAAAGCATTGTTCTGTACTCAGTAAGACACACACACACACACACGGCAAGTCCAGGGTTTGAACACCTACCTATATACTTCATCACACTCCAACAGTATGTAGTTACAGGATGCACTACGGAGATGACTGGGTTATGATTTTCCCAGAGGTGTATTTCTAGGTGAGTGACATCAGCAGTCTTACCAAAGTTGAGTATATAAATTGTATAGAGTGTGAGTAGCCTAAAAAGAATTGCTCTCTACTCAGTCAGACACACTCACAGATTCACACACACACAGTTGCTAGGGCTGGAGTTAGAACACCTACTTAGCTACTTGATCACACTGCAGTAGTACACAGTTACAGGACACACTACAGAGATTACTGAGCTATCCTTTTCCCAGAGGTGTATTTCTAGGTGAATGACATCAGCAGCCTTGCCAAAGTTGAGTACATGAAATGTACGGTGTGTGAGTAGCCTAAAAAGCATTGCTTTCTACTCATTCAGACACACTGATTAACACACAAACACAATTGCCAGGTTTAGGGCTAGAACACCTACATAACTACTTTATCACACTACAGCAGTACACAGTTACAGGACTTGCTACAGAGATTACTGGGCTAGGATTTTCCCAGAGGTGTATTTCTAGGTGGGTGACATCAGCAGCCTTGCAAAAGTTGAGTATATGTATTGTACGGAGTGTGAGTAGCTTAAAAAGCATTTCTCTCTAAACAGTCAGAGACAGACAGGCATGGACACAAACATACACTCACACAATTGCCAGATCTGGGGTTAGAACTACTACCTAACTAGTTTATCACTATAGCAGTGCACAGTTATGGGACGTGCCATGGGGATTACTGAGCTACAGCTCTCCCAGAGGTGTAATTCACATTGAATGACCTCAGCAGTCTTGTCATAATACTGCTATGGGGAGGGCAGTGTGTGCATGGGCCATACCTCATTCATGTAGGGGTTGACATGCCACATGCTGCCACACACGGGGTCATATGTCACAGGTACGTGTATACAGCTACTAGATGGCCACTTCCTTGTACAGTGATGTTGCACAGCTGGCACGTGAACCACATAGTCTGTCATGCTGACAGGTATTGGTGGCTAGTATCTGCAGTGAGTTATATCTGCACCTCATGTGTTTGGGGCCTTTTGGCTGTGTGCTGGGTGGGACAGGCCCGGGTGGCTCCTTGTCACAGTCACCCTCTTCCACACATCTATGCCCATGTACCTTTGGTTTATTATAATGTGTTGTCCTTACATATATGTCTGTATTCCTATACACTGTGTGCACAAGGCAGGAGTGGTGCATACTGACATGTGTCTGCACTAACAACTGCGACTGCCAGATATGTCTGGTCCACTGGTATTTGCAGACATGGCCTTCATGTGTTTAAGTGTGTGAGCATGCCCAGTATGACCTTTCAGTATGTTGTTGACTGACATTGCATTCATTCCTCTAAGTGTGTGAGCATGCCCGGTATGGCCATCTGTGTTGCATGTGTGGATCAAGTCCAGGTAGTTTGTACTGTGGTGCTGACCTTTGTGTTGTACACCGACAGGTAGCATGCTGTGTCTGCAGGGTATCCATCGGTCATTTGGCATTGACTGCTGCTACATTTCTGCATAGCGGGGGGGGGGGGGGCACCTGACTGTTTCTACTGTTCTACAAAGGAGTGGAGACACCTGACTGTTACTATAAGTGTACATTGGATGGGGGTGGCACACCTGACACTTGTACAAATTTGCTAGGACTGTACTGATATGTCAGGTACTCCATTTCAGTCTGCAGTCTTTACCTACATATTAGTTTCTGTCTTCCTAGCCTTCACAACTTACATCCGACTACCTGGCCTGCTGTGGTCTGTCTGTGTAGGCCTGGGGGCGGGGTTACCCATAGAGCACATTCAGGGGCCATAGTACAGCATTTGTTTGTGTTTGTCTTCACCTGTCCTGCTGGCTGAGACTGTTGTTGGGTATGTGAACCTTCCTGACTGGCATGTGTGGTTCTTATGGACACACATGTCACTCAGCCCATTTCCTGCAGTCAGTTTTGTCACCCTGTGTAGTACTGGCTACTATGGTGACTCCAGTATGTGCTACAGATGTCATGGTGCCACTCTGAGTGTCTACTGTCTGCTGCCTTAACATTCAGCCACCCAATTCCCTTGCATGGTCACATCCATACTATAGCTACAGGTAACAACACATTCTACTCCATTTGGCAATTGGTAGGTTGATTGACTTACCTTGAAGGTGTGCCGGACTTGAGGATGGTGCTGGATGGCTGCCTATGTTGGATGCACATAGTACACTCCCTATACATGGTTGGGCACAGGTAGTGTCATGTTTGGCATCCCTTTTACTGTCTGTGTGAGTCAGAGAGAGTTGTCATTCCCTGGGTCTCTACTGTGTCAGTGCATATACTATGCATTGCCTCTTTGCTAAGGCCAGGGCATACTGGGCACGCCTCCTTCCGCCTACTAGGGCAGGCTCAGACTGTTCCTCCTCCGAGTCACTCTGTGCCTGCACAGGCCTTGGCATTGGTGGGGGGCTGTGTGGCCCTGCCCCATGCTGCAGCTGTTTCCACAGTATCATATTGTGTAGCATAGCACATACCATAACAATTTGGGTACATGTAGTTGGTGAATACTCCAGGGCTCCACTGGATGTGTCCAGACACCGGAACCGTGACCTGAGCATCCCAAACACATGCTCTATTATATGTCTGGCCTGTGCGTGTGCCTCATTATGGTGTTGTTGTTCAGGTGTGTGTGCATTTCTGATGGGTGTCATCAGCCACGGTTCCAGTGAGTACCCAGCATCCCCCATTAGGTGACAGTAGGGGATGTCCACATCGGCAAATCTGTGGTACAGCTGCGTCAGATACCATATGTGTGACTTGTCATAGCTTCTAGGGCAGCCAGCACACACATTCATTATAATGCCCTGGGTATCACATACGACCTGGCAGTTGATGGAGGGGATGCCCCTGAGGTTGATGTAGGCCCTACCCTGCTCACTGGGTGGTGCTTTGATGTGTAAGTGCGTGCAGTCTATAGCACCCACTACCTCAGGGAATTCTGCTTGGTGGAAGAGATGCATATTGCTGGTCAACACCTCACATGTGTTGAGGAAATATACGTGCTTACTAGCATGTGCTGACATGACATTCAGGAACTGGTGAAATACTCTGGATGCTGATGCCTGTGAGATGCCCATGATATCCCCAGTTGTGCTTTGGCAGGTACCTGTGGCTAGTATACCTAAGCCTACACATAACTTGGTATCCACTGGGATGGGCTCCCCTTGGCCAGTTTGGTGTGTCAGGTGTGGCCTGCACAGCTGAACAATTTGCTGTAGGAGGTCTCTGTCCACATAATAGTGCTCCACTATCTCCAGCTCATGTAGCCCCTGGTAGGTTACCCTGGGTCTGTACACTCTTCTCTGTCTCCTCACTGTGGTTTGTTCGGCAGCATTCACATCCTCACCACCCTCAGCATCTTGCACATGTTGTTCTATGTTGTCTGCTGCAGCCCTTCTCATTTTGTAGGTTTGTTTTTTAAAATTTCCCCACTTGTATACACCTGTGGTGTAGAGTATGGAGAGACCAGTGGGGAAGGTGTTTGCTTAGTTTATAGTAGTGTTCTGGGCTGGGCTGGTCTGCTGCCTGTGTAATTAGCTGATTCTCATACATTTCACTTGGTAGCTCAGTTAGTTCTCCTTGATTACCTTCCTACTGCTGTTTTCCCTTCCCATTGCCTCCCTGTTCAAATGTGCACAGAGTTGCTATTTCCTGGTTTACCTTCTTTTTCTTCCTGTACAACCCGGTGCACAGCACGCACACCTGCTTACACTTTTTAAAGGGTGCTAGGCAAGTTTAGACACACCTCTAGCTTAGCTGTGCTAAGCTAGGGACAATCCTGAGCCACAGGGCTCCAATCCACTTACAGTTTGCCTGGCACACACCCCCATGATGTCACCTATATCCTAGTCTTGCACCTAGGTATTTATACTCTTACACTCTTGGGACCTGCCTCACATCCTGGGGAAAACTGGGATTCACTATCCTTCCACTCATTTGCCTAGAATTGCCTGCTAATGCATAGTTACATGTATCACACTGTGCCTCCCCCTTAGCAATCACTGCTCACTGGCCAGGTTGTCTTTTGCCTGCCATTGACTTGCATGGCGGAATACTGATTTTAGTTAGAGTGTTGTTTTTAGGTTTATTTTTTTATTTCCCCACCAGTCCCTTTTGCGTGCCGCTGCCCTATGCTTCAACAGACGTGATCGGTGGACATATCATAAAGGTTGTATTTTGAACATTTGGCATTGTTTGCAATGCCAATGACCTTCTATTTGGCCATTGGCATGCTTCCTCAATGCTATGCAGCCTTTATTTGGAGCTGCCATAGCTCCGTTTTGCAGTTTGCAGTGTCGTACTCTGTTACTAACCGAGTACATTTCTGCATATTACGCTAGTCCTGCATGCCTTGATTCCTACTCCCTGGATGGCAAATTTACCTCATTTGCATGGTTTTCACCTGCAAATGGGGTGATTTGTATATGGGTGCTGGGGACATGCAGCACTAGTGCTACAGCTCTCACGCATGTCAGACGTGCATGTACGTGGATCACTGGGCTGCCATATTGGCAAAATTTCATCTAACACTAATCATGCATGCGGTGCAAGCTTTTGAGAATCCGGGGGTGTGTTTTTGTATTTATGTTACAAAAACTAAATATTTCACTTTAGTCAATACTTAAAGTTATTTGAAATTCAAAATGTAATATCTTGTTACACGTTGGATTGTATACCTGGCAATGTGTTATTGTGACAGTTTTTATGTGGGACAAACTTCACTACCTTTGACGTTTAGAATGGTTATTCATTTAAGTGATATTAGATGCAAAAAGTACTGTATTTACTAAAAAACAAAATAAAAAAATAAAAATAAAAAAAAACCCACAGAGAAAGTGAAAAACACCAATTGCAGAAGCATATAATCCAAATTTGTTAAGCCTCCAGCACATCGGCTAGCAAGCTTTTCACAGAGTTAACATCACACTAGCACAAGCTATACTTAAATCACAAATATCACTTCATTAATCAATTAACTAAAACAAGTAAACACAAACTAATAATTAACACTTAATGCGGAAAAGCCTTCCACTCAAGTTCTTTGTTTAAACCATAAGGCACCAAAGTCTCAAACTTTAAAATACAGACTGCTTCTTTATATAACAGTTTGTTTTTAAGTGCAACATCATTCTTAATCAAAACTTGTTCTAAAACTCATGCTTTTAAACTGGCACAAGACCCCAAGTATACTGCATGAAAACGTGATGCCAAAGGCCTATCCAAATTTTGATTCTTAATGTCTCTAACATGCTCTAACAATTTTGGATTTTATGCTTCTGCAGTTGGTGTTTTTCACTTTCTCTGTGTTTTTTTATTTGTAAAATGGATTGTAGCCCATTATATAAACATATGATTCAACATAAGTCAGCCAGGCGTACTTTTGTTGGTATAGTTTCTGAATCTGTTACTAACAACAAAATAGTGAATCATAAAGAAAGAAGATGGATGGTAATGTTGGGTACACTACCGAAACCTGCTTTGAATGTAATTTTAATAATATCTCAATTAATATAGTTTTTTTATAATTTAAATAAGTAAATGTTTATACAAAATAAATGTTTTTTAGTAATAATATCTAAGAAAATCCACCAGATGGCAGTGCTGATACATGAACATAGAGCAGCTCTGTGGAAAGTTTTTGTTAATGATAGAATACTTTTGTGGTGACTGGTAACAGCTCAAGTGCAGTCCTTATGTATGTTTGCAAGTATGGAACTAAAAACATTGAAAAAGCTTTGAATGAAATGCTTGGTTTTGCTTCTGTTATGGAATGAAACATTTACCATTTGGTGTGAGGTCACTCCATGCCCATTACTGAAACACCCATCTGTTAAACACTATTTAACTGTAAACAAAAGATCTGGTGTCACTAAAAAACAAAACAATTGTAAAAAGATACCACCATCTTAAAATGTCCATCAAATAATATATTTAAAATAAATGTATTGATATAGTATTTATCAGTATATTGAACAGCATGATGTATGATTATAAATCTTCTACTAACAAGCTTAGATATTTGTGAGAGGTGATGGACACACAATGTCCTAGACAATACTGCACAGCATTTTCTGGAAGTTGTACATGAACTGTGAAAGAAAACATACTTTTATATTTCTACCTCTGGATTCAACAAAACATTATATATATGAGGTTAGCCTCCTACACATCTGTTGCAATACTTAGTGTGCATCCACATTTAAATAACTTCTGTGTGCTTGTGGCATAGAGGGATAAATCCCTGACTATATCCCAGGAAAACTGATTTCAACTGATGGCTCATATACATGAAGACTGAAAGAATGGCCATGCTCATTGTGGGAGGGGGCAGGGGGATGGTGGATCTCAGACACCTGATTTGTATCAAGGCATACAGTGACAGTCCAGGTCAGGAGGATATGGGCATGACCACCAACGCCAGTGATTGCAGTCACTGCCAGCCCATGTGGGGTATGCATATGCATGAAGTGAGGTAGTCGGCCTTTGCAGTGATTGGATGCTCATATCACCACTGGGGGGGGGGGGGTAGAGGTTAGGTTTAGAAATAGGAAAAAAATGTTCTCCTTGGTGGGATGTTAGTGATAGCACAAAGGTCCCTCCTGCTTGCCTGCATTATGCCTCTTTAATGTTTGACAGGCATGTGGGAAAAAAATAAATAAAAATATTAAATAAAGTGAAACCATGTGTATAGATATCGAATGCGTATCATAAATTGACAAAACAACTATTTAAAAAATCGGAAATGTTGACTAAACATACATTTAATAAAATATACACCTCAACCAGAATTTTCTAGTAAACAGGTTTCAGTCAGTTTAATGTCTCCCTAAATGCATATGCATATATAATACATATGTATATATTTATGTATAGGTCACAGACAACTCACTGAAAGACCATTTGTCATCATCATCATCAGTCAGGCAAAATGGCTGAAAGACCTTTTCCCTGAAAGGCCACATCACTGAATTTTAAACAGCTGAAACATCAAACAATCAAAAATATCAAAGGCAAAATTATTTAAAATGATTGTTATAGGCCGGCAGCCCCTTACTAACTCCATAGTTGTATAATTGTGTAGAAAAGGGAAAATGCCATACAAAGGGAATAACTTCCAACAGAAATATACAAACCAGATCAGCAGCAGTAATTTTGTACAGGTCACTTCAAGACTACATGACTAAATATTTCTGCTTCTGTATTGCAGAACTTCATCTGGCTATGTCACATTCAATACAAAGGACTGTCAGTTAAATTGTCTTTCAGAGAAATCAATTTTTGATATTTTTTACTGACTGATCCCTCATTCAGTGAGTTTGTCATTAAATGACATTATATGCAAGCATACATACATATATAATATATATATGTATATATATATATATATATATATATATATATATATATATATGGGTCTACTTCGAATGACCGAAGCGCCACGTCACTGACACCTGGAAGACCGAGACGGAACGACCGAGCAGGTAGGTTACCAAAAACGCGATATCCCGACAGCTGAGAGACCGGCAACGGCAGCATGTGAGCGCGATACGGTAAGTGTGCGAAAGTGAAAGATTTAGGATTGGGGAGCGGACAGGTAAGTGTACGATAGTGAGGGATTTTAGGTTAGGGTGTGGGAAAGGTGAGTGTGCGGTAGTGTCGGACTAAGGGTTCCGGTGAGGTAAGTGTGTGGAAGTGACGTAGAGCAGTGTAGGGAAGGGTTAAGTGTCTCAGGGTTAGAATGCGGGTGGAGTGAGTGTGCGATAGTGACAGGCTGAATGTTTTAGGGTGGGTTAAGTGAGTTAGGGTTAGGGTGCAGGTAGGGTAAGTGTGCGACAGTGACGGTGTTGAGGTTTAGGGGTGGGTTAAGTGAGTTAGGGTTAGGGTGCAGGTAGGGTAAGTGTGCGATAGTGACGGTGTTGAGGTTTAGGGGTGTGTTAAGTGAGTTAGGGTTAGGGTGCGGGTTGGGTAAGTGTGCGGTAGTGTCGGACGTTAGGGTTTGGGTTTAGGTTAAGGTTAGTGGATATGTTGTTGTGTGCAATGTGTAGTTGACGTTTTTTGTGTCGGTGTTGTGGTGTTCAGTTTTTTGAGTTGTTGGTGTGGTGTGTTTTCGGTTGTTTGGGGTCGGTAACTTGTGTGTCGGTGAATCGGACGTTCGGTGATAGAAAGTAGACCCATATATATATATGTGTGTGTGTGTGTGTGTGTGTGTGTGTGTGTGTGTGTGTGTGTGTGTGTGTGTGCGCATTCAGTTATACAACTAATGCCTGTTGCTGCACTTGCTTTTCTTTTCCACTTCACCCATGCAATGTCATTAAGTAGACATGAGAAACCGTCAAAAAAATACTGAGAGACTAAAGCTCAATTTTCAGGTTTTCTAGTTCTGCTCCATTAATTCACCATTCACAATAGCATTAGTCTTGCATTAAAATCTATATATGAGAGGTTTTAAGCATTTTACCTCTGTTTTTACTTATTGCATAGAATATTGGGTCAAAAGGTCTGTCTAAAAGCTCTGCATTATGACCAATGAGAGCTTCTTTGACTGCCTTATATCCACGGACAATCACGACTGCATGTACTCCCAGGTAGATACTGTAGACATTCCCAAACTTTTTACACATCTAAAATAAAACAAAGAAAACATGCAGTCATTATTTTTGTTCCATCATTTTATCACATATATGCAAACATTAATTCATTGTATTTATTGTCTGGTTATCAACTTTATCCAGTTTATTGCTACAGAAAGCTCTGGCCTGCCCTGGTGTGAGGATTATATATAAAGTTGCCACTGATTCTTTGTAAGAATGCAACAAAGTTGTGAAATGCACATCTCTTGTATAAAGTCTGCAATTCAGTTTTATTTGCTGATGATGTAAGACTGTAAAATATGGGAAAAAACATCAGAACATGCAGTTAAACCTGTAATTGCTGTGTTTTCATTACAACCGCAAAACTATGTAAAAATGTAATTGTTTTGCTGTACGACTGCAGCTTATATGATTGTAAAGCTGCATTTTAAAGCTGTAACTCCATTTTCCTGTAACTAAATGCACATTGACATATACATGCACAAGTAGACACACACACACACACACACACACACACACACACACACACACACACACACACACACACACACACACACATCCACACATCATGTAAACTACCAGCGATGGACTTAGTTCCTGTCTTTCTGCACTACATAATGGAATTTTCCAAAAAGGCTATTGGTTCAGTAGTCTGGTTACCATTTCATTCATCCTGTTATTTGTTGTTTAGGTCTTACTTATGACTATTTCCTAAATCTGTAACTTTGCTGTTATTTATGTTCTGTCTGTTAACAGCTGCAAATTAATGCAATGTAGATGTTGTCAACTACTTCTTCTAGTCAGATTCAGTTAGGAAACTAGCCAGCTGGCTAGACAAATGAATCTTTTTATACAGCCAATCTGTTTAAACATATCTGTTTAGTATCTGTCTGTACATTCAGCTTTTATAGTGTACTGTTCAGCTTTTTCATTAAAGCATTTTATTTATTGAATTTAAAAAGCTTGTGAGTGATTATTTACTTATTATACCATGAACCCCCCCCCCCCCATTAATATTCCAAAACGTGCACGCTGATTGGCCAGCGCAGCGTTGTCATCGACTTATACTAATGGAAAAAGGTCCGGTCACCCGGACTTTTTCCATTAGTATAAGTCTCTTCTAAAACACTGTCTCGCTATGTTAAAAGAGTTTAACATAGCGACACAGGTTTAAAAAAAGCAACGGAGATCTCCGTTGCTTTTTTTAAAGTTGTCTCGCTATGTTAAACTCCTTTAACATAGCGACACAGTGTGTAAAAAGCAATGAAGATCTTGCTTTCTCCGTTGCTTTTTTTTAAAACCTGTCTCGTTATGTTAAATGGGTTTAACATAGCGAGACAGCTTTAAAATAAGCAACAGAGATCTCCATTGCTTATTTTAAAGCTGTCTCGCTATGTTAAACCCATTTAACATACCGAAACAGTAAAAAGCAACGGAGATCTTGCTTTCTCCATTGCTTTTGGCCACAGCTGTGATGTACTGCGTAGGCATGCGCAGTACATCGGAACTGCCGCGGATGCCAGACAGCTGCGGAAGGGCAGCAAAGAGGCATTATACAATGCCATTATTTAAGAAAAGTAATTATTTCTTTTCTTAAATAATGTCATAGTATAATAGCAATAACCCACTTCTGGGTGTGGGTAATGCGGGATTTACCCACGGTTGTCTTTGTTCTGTCCCTCGGGCTTCGCCCTCAGGACCAAACCACGCCAACCATGGGTAAATCCCGCATTACCCACACCCAGGCGTGGGTTATTGCTATATTAATTGATATAATTGTTGACATTAGCAGAAGCTGCTGGCTTAGATGAAGTCATGGCATGTATGAGAAAGATAGTAGGTACTCCTGAGGGTACTCATCACAGTATGGAGAGAAGTGTATCTCAGACAACTGCAGAGTAAGCACTCTAGTGCCAGTAAACATGAACAAAGGGGATATTTACAACTGTGTGCAGTACAGACATATCAAACTCATGGCACACTGCATGAAAGTGCTGTAGAGAGTGATTAGTAAATGGATATGCACAGCAGTAGAAAGTAAATTTGGAGATTAACACTTTTTATTAAGATTATGGTATAGTACAACTGACCTGATATGGAGTGGATACTGGAGATAAGAAACGAGTCCAAATGAGCAGTCCTAGACTTGGTGAAAGCATATGATGATGTCCCAAGAAAGCTGATCTGGGCAGCATTGTGATTTCACTCTATCCCACATTCTGTTGATCATCAGTCCTTTCCATGACCAATCAGACCATTATTCTTTATCACCAGAGTGAAGGTTGGTCTGGAGGGGGATATTATTCAGACATTCATTAGGGGAAGTTTGAGGTTTTATTTATTTATTTATTGACATTTGTTTATTAGGAAAGTCCAGGGAGAAAACCTAAGAAACTGAATGTAATCAATATTTACAATAACATTTTTTTAAAGAACTTTCATGAATACATAGCAAAGTAGTCAGTATAAAATAATTTGTGTCGATATTCACAAACATCAATATACAAGCATCGTATTGAGAATTTACAGAGAAAAGAGTGGTGTATAAGATAGGAAGGGGTCATTTAAAAATACATTAGAGTGAGGTATAAGAGGGACTAAGCAAGTTTAAGTGTTAATAGAGAAATAGTGGTGTAATGCTAATTTGGTTGTACTAATTAGAAGTAAGTATGGTTGTTTAAGTGCTAAGATAAAGTATTGCAAGGGGCTAAGCAGGTTAAGTGATTTAATGTTTTAAAAGGTGGTATAAGAAGGTGATGAAGGATGTTAGGAGAAGATCTCAGGGGTTTCTAACAAAAAAGATCAAGGGCCTCCAGCATATGCCTTACACAGACCGACTAAAATCCCTGTCACTATACTTTGTATTGTATAGACTTCTTAGGGTAGACTTATGCCTGGCCAACAGAGTAACCCAAGACCCAAACCTAATGAACTTACTGCATATCTGTAAATCATATGGGTCTAGGGATACCCATTACAGGGACTAATAGGACTTGCTGTAGAGACAGATTTATTTCCCAGCAACTGCCACATATTTGCAACCGGTTACCAATTCATGTGAAACAGAGCACCTGTATGATACTGCTCAAGAGGAACCTGGATGAGTGGATGGAGCACTATAACTTCTTACTGGGGATAGCATCCACAACTCTCCTGGACATGGGCAATCCTCATTAAATGCAATCTTGGGTACTGACTAGTACTTAAACAGTATCACATCTGGTTGAAATGGCTAGGCTTAAAGTGACCTCCGGGTCAATAGCCTAGTAATCCTCTATGCTCCTATGATCATATAAGATATGTCCCAGATGAGGAGCAGAAATAAAGCCAAGAAGCAGAGAGGAAGTCTTCTAGCAATGGTTTGAAAAGATGAAGGTGTGAGATGGACTTTACTGACACAGGAACTGTATTCCAAGTTCTAGCTACATTATTGGAATAGATAGTAACCCCAATAACCCTTTAAGGTTTGCAGATGGTAAGCAGTTGTTTATTATTTGGTTGAAAGGGATGATTTGGTAGATAGTATTGGAGGAGAAGTCTAATTGCTGGGCAGGTGGATGGGGTATATATAATTTTGTGGGTTAAGGTGAGCTGAGTATAAGATAGGTGCTGAGGAAGTTTGAGCCAGTTAAATGCTTTTAGTGCTGAACAGGGGTAGGTCTAGTTAGTTTTTTTAAACAAATCTAGCAACTTTGTTGTAGCATTGTTCAAGTTTAGAACTAAGTGAGACTTCTAGGTCAGTCATGATAGGGGTTCCATATGGGAGAGAGGGTAAGGAGTAAGTGGTAGTTAGAGTTATCTTGGCCGGTGTGAAAGGAATTTCTTCACTCTATGAAGGGTACCTATTTTCTTAATGCTATTGATAATGACTAACTACTGTTATCCGTTTCTAACTTAGCTAGGTCAGCCTGCCATAAGCTACAAATTGTTATTATATTCTGCTTGGCTTATTTTTAAGAGCAGATCGGTGACTGTTTCTTTTGTATATGCTGCCTTAGTTTCAGTTGGTGAAAAAACACCAAATTCAGTTTCAGCACAATATGATATTGCACATTTTATTCTGGTACATTGATATGCTGGCTTAGTTTCATTTGGTGAAAAAACACCAAATTCAGATTCAGCACAATATGTTATTGCACACTTTATTCTGGTACGTCGGCGTATCGCCTTCTAGGAATAATTTTATCACCACAAACTGCACCCTTTTATGCACAAAAAGAGGTTCCACCTTCCCCAATTAAAATCATTCAGTCAATAGACATTAATATTCAATAAACATCTACATACAATATATTACTCAATAAATACTATGTTTTTACATTATACATTTCAATTTACAATTCAATAAATTCTCTTTGTACAAAATACTTTCTTACAAAGTTATATTACTATCTAAATTCATTCCCCTAGCATAAAGTCCTGTAAATAATAGTCATTCTGCATTCCAACACATTAAGCTTTTCTCTGAAACTATCTCCCCCATCGAAAAAAGGCGCGCCAGTACGCTAAAAAACAGAGTGTCCCCAGATCCCCCATGTTCAGACATAAAATGGTTGGCTGCGGGACTATTTTCAGTTTGTTTTCTAATAAGTGTTCCATAATTCGAACCTTCACTTTCCTTTTTGTTTGTCTAATGTACCACCTCACTTTCTGACATCCTCACCCAATTATGTACACAACCCCTGAAGAGTAACAACCAAAACACTCTCTAGCTTTATAAATCTTCCCATTGATTTTCCATCCATTTAAATTTTTGACCATGTGGCACATTAAACAGTTGCCACAAGTATGTGTTCCTACTTTATCTCCTTGTTTGACTACCATCCCATCGCTATTCAGCAATTCTTTCAGATTATATCTACCATATGAGAAGGTAATGTGTTTGGGAAATAAATGTCCTATCATCCGATCATCACATACCATATACCAAGACTCTTTAGTTATTTTTTTCCAAATCCTCAGAAAACGGAGAACATTTGGTCACAAAAAATAGTTTATCCTCCCCATTACATTTTCCTGTATTCCCATGGTATTCACCTTGTACCACTCCATTAGATCTTTTATCCTCTATTAAAACCCGATTCCTGGCTTTAAACAAAATGGGTTCAGAATACCCACGTATAGCCAATCTATTCTGAACCTCATTTAAATATCTCTTCTTCAAATTCACATCCGATGTATTATTATTGTAAGGACCTGATTAAATGTGGTGGATGCATGCTATCTGCATGCAAAAATGTTATTAACAGAGGTAGATTTTCTATAGGGTTTAAAATGAACCCCATATACACTACCTAAATACAATTCTACATTCAAAAATGTTATAGTTTCTGAGCTTAGATCTGTTGTGAATTTCAAACCATGTGTAGTATAATTAATGTGTTTCATAAAATCCAGAAATTTACTTTGTTCACCTCTACAAACAAAAATCAAATTGTCAATAAATCTTTAGTAGAAAATCACATCATTCATAAAATGATCATTACAATACACAAATTGCCTCTCAGATTCACTCATATAAATAACAGCATAAGTTGGGGCATAAGATGCTCCCATTGCTGTCCCTTATCTTTGCAAGAAAAATCTCTTTTTCCATCTAAAATAATTATGGGTTAGGCAGAACTCTAACAAAGACAATAGATATGAAGTATGAGGTCCTTCCCCCATTACCTTGCCCATTGCTTCCAAACCCCATCTGGTCTCAATATTAGTGTACAAAGCACTCACATCAACAGTAGCCCAAAAATAACCTTTTTGCCAAACTAACATTTTTAGGCTTTCACATAAATCTCTAGTGTTTTTAATATGTGAAGAAACCCTTGACAAATAACTTTTAAACTGGAAAGTCCAAAAATTTTCCCACAGTTGGTAACAGTGAACTGCCTTGAGTCAGAAGAGGCAGTCTACACTAATAGAGGAGTTTTTAGACTTCGCTGGAAGTTACTGGACAGATGCATGTGTTTTATATGTTTGTGTGTACGCATGTGTGTGTGTACGCATGTGTGTGTATGCATGTGCGTGTGTACGCGCTTGTGTGTGTGTACACACGCGTGTGTGTGTGTGTGTGTACGCATGTGTGTGTGTGTGTGTGTGTGTGTGTGTGTGTGTGTGTGTGTGTGTGTGTACGTGCGGGTGTGTGTGTGTGTGTACACGTGGGTGGGTGGGTGTGTGTGTGTGTGTGTGTATGTGTGGGTGTGTGTGCTCATCTTTGAGTATGTGCACGGGTGTGTGGGAAAAAAATTCCAGGGAATTATTATGGCTAGGCTTGCATAGGCCTTAGGGCAGATAGCCTAGTACCAGCCTATGAACCTATGAACCTATATGTGTGTGGTGTGCGCATGTGTTAAGGTAGCACTTTAATGCACTGAATTCACTGTGATGGTTAAAAGGGTTCTCGGAAGCCAGGGCCTTTTACTCTGGTCTGTGGTTATTTAGTTTTAGAAAATGTGTAATGTTCCTTTTAAATGGCATAAGGTGCCTTTCAGCATACCTCTCAAGTGTACCTCATTAAGAGAAATATTCCTCATTTTGGGTATTAAAAAGTAAATGGCCTCAAAGTCCCACATTGAAAAGGTCTGTCACACGTTTTGTGTTAGAATTTTTTTTAACTGATATCTATGTTAAATAATACTGAATCATATTAATTCATCAAAAGAAGTATTTATAAGTATAAATTAACACATTTACATATCATGTGACCTTTCAAGTTAAAGTTGTTAGTAAGCTGTTAGTAGGTGTTCCACAGTTTGCCCATTTGTTCCACATTATGGGAGGTAGTGTTCCTAATTTTGGAGTTGGATGGTTTGAGAGCTATGCCATTGAGTGTACTACAGCTTGGAGAGTAGAACTGTTTTCACAGAAATTCAGCAGTTAGCCAGATAACACATTCAAACTAACAATCAAAATAGTATAGCTGGAGGTTGCCTGAAAGCAGCAAACCAGGAAGTTCGTTTTTCATATGGAGGAAAACTGTGAAGGAAGCATTTGAAAACATAGAGGGGGCACAGCTCATGCAGGGCTAATCTGAAGTTTGTATCTATAGAATGTAAATTGTTTGGATGTACTTGCTTATAAAGCAGGAAGTAGGGCCTAGAAGTTGCCTAAAGCCTTCAACTTTTGCTATTAATGCTGACAATTTCCTAGTGGGATTGTGTTGTTAGTGACACCCTATGGTACTGTTCATTTTTGTCTGAGACTGCAGAGACAAGTGGATTATTAACTTGCTTTCCATTTTTACTTGTCAAATTAATCTGTGCTTTTCTATGTGTCCCAGTTCCAGCGTCTCTTTGGACTTATACTGGTATTCTGTACATGGCAGCTGTTCTTATCATCAATTATCAACCCTCCTTTTTCCATTTTTCTACATGGGGTAGGGGTGCTGTGTCAACTGTCGCCATCTCTCTCTATTCATTGCTACTCTTCTGCCTTCTATTACAATCATGCCTAACTGCCGGTGGTTTTCTCTCATACAATCCATTCACCTTTTTGCTGGATGCCCTTGTTTCTTTTTGCCTTCTTTCTGCATATCACAACTCATCTTGTCCTTTGCTTTTTTGCACATGTGCCTGAACCACTGTAATCTGTTCTCTTTGACTTTTCAGCAATTGGAACTACTTTGGCTTCTGCTCTTTTGTGCTTATTTCTTCTTCTGTCCCATGGTGTGCATCTTACCACCAATCTCAGGCAGTTAATCTTCATTACCTCTAGCTTCCTCAACTGCTTTGCTTTTACTGCCCAGGTCTCTGTAGCATACATTAGTACTGGTCACACCACTGTTTTGTACACTTTACTTTTCAGCTTTTTTGGCATTTTTCTGTCATATACTACACCTGACACTCTTTGCTAGTTGGATGCAGCCCTTCTGATTCTAGCTTTAACCTGCTCATGCAGGCTTCCCTTCTTCTCAACTGCCCTTCCCAGATACTTGAGACTTTTAACTTGTTCCACTATTTTCCCTTCTATCTTGATTCTCAGCTTCTTCTGAACTCTACCATTTGCTGCCATTGCAACTGTCTTATCTTTACTCAGTTTCATCCCATGTACCTTCAGTTTTGCATTGCATTCCCCTTTGCTGGCGTTCTTGCTCAGTGTCTGCCTGCAATGCCACATCATCTGCGTTCAACAACTTTGTTGATCTAACCCTTTAACCTGTTTTTTAATGTAGTCCATCACCAGTATGAACTGCAGTTGGTTAAACCCTGGTGCACACCCACTCCCACTTTTCTAGATCTTTGCAGTGCTTCTTTTGCAAAGTTCAAAACATTTGTGAGCTACTGAATTCCCTACATTGTTGTGTTGTGTTGTGTTCCTGTCATGGTTAAGTGATGACCTAAAACATGGAGAAATCATTAACTAAAACTGTAGAATAACAGTTGAGAACTGAACAAAGGCTGGTGCTGTTACAGTAACATTTAGTTACAGTGACCAGCATAATGGCTTTGCTGCTTATGAAGAAGCTAACCAAGGAGATTGACATGGCATTATATTTAGTGGTATTTGAGTGCTATGCCACCACAGGGAACTGAAGTTGAGCAGACTGGGCAAATGTCCTGCCATCCTAGCTGACAGAAAATATACTGAAAACTTATATGGATATGGGAAAAAAAGACTAAATGGACCATGATAAACTTAAGAAAGTACTTTTTCAGGGCTGATAAAACTACTAAAGTACAATAATTACAATTTCTTAGCTGAAAAATCAGTAAACTCACAGAGGACTGATTTAAAGCAAATTTTATAGATTCTGTTAGACCATGATAAATACAAACACAAGATACAAAAATGGTAAAAATCTAACCGCTGGAAATGTTTAAAAGATTTTGTTAAGTAGTTTAAGGAAACTGATGTGGAAATGTAATCCCAGGAAAACTGATAAACTAGTAGCATTAGTAAATGCTTAATAGTGAATGACATAATGTTAAAATCAGACTCTCCTTCTTTTAAAACTGCAGCATGAAATGTGTCATCTTCTTGTAAAAAAAAAAAAAACAATGAAATAATTGTATTTATGTGTGAGGGAAGGGTCACATTATTAAGCTCTGGGTTGCTAATACTGAAGAAAATATACTGACAGCAGAACTGTGGAAAATGAAATGCATGCTTTAAGTAAAGTTGCCCCTATCTAGTGTAACACAGACTACATGTATATTGAGTCGGCTTTATGTTATTGTGCTAAAACAAAGGTAGCAAATTATGTTGTTATTTTTAGAAGGAAGGGAGAATAAAGCTCTGCTAGAGTTTGTCAACAGTTGTGCAAGCATAAGATTAGTAACAACTAAAATGTTAACCTAATCTTATAGCCATACTCTATCATACTACACTGGATGTAGAAGGGATTTATGAGGCTATAAAGGAATATACTCTTTTACACTGGGAAAAATGATACAGTTCAAGGGAGAGGGAAATCTCTGCATCATGTGTCTATAACCCATGATATGACTTACAATGTAATACTAGGAAAAGGTTTTCCATATTGTTGGGCTCTATGATAAATTTGTGAGGAGGGTGTGAGGAGTGTGAATCCACAGACACAATGAAGAAAACTAATGCACCGATTCAGTATAAAAATCAGGAAAATGCAAGGCAGTGATACTAATACACAGATCTAGAATCAATACTCAGAAGAAAGGAAATATTCTAAAAAATGTCAGTCTCAGACTTAGTTATATCCAGGATGGGGTGCAATTATTTCTGTTTGGTCCCCTCAAACCTTATCCTACCAGCCCAGCTGCCTGTGTCCCATGTCCATGTGAGGTCTACCAGTCATTTTCCACCTGTAAAACTGCATTTTTGGTCATTCACTGTCTACATTCCAGGACGTGGCACTGGAAGTCTTGTAACTTCAAATGGTTACCATAGTTTACTTTCTATGCATAGCAAAAGAGATATAGAATGTCTGTACTTTTTGTTCAGTGTCAGAAAATTGCACCTCATCCAGGACACTCCAATGACATAGAAGAATAAAGTCCAGACTATACTCCAGCCAACTCAGATTTGATTAGTGGCTCAGATGACTGCTGGAGCAACAGGAGAGGAATTAGCAAGTCCATTCTGGCTGGCAGGGTGATCATCGATTATGTTTCCTAAGAGGACATATGGTCAAAAGAGGAGAGTTGCCCTCAGATGTAGTTGATTAGTATGGGATGCAGGGAAAGGAAGGTGGGGATGTCATATAAAAATAGACCCCCAGAGGAATGTACAGAAGACCAAGCCCCAAAGGAGCGCATGGAATTGATGACTGGTCCTAACAATACCACAGTAAATCTTTGGGGGAGGAAAATGGCTGGTTGACCTCACACAGACACTGGGCAGAGGCAACTGGGCTGGTAGGATGAGGTTTGAGGGGACCAAACAGAAGGAACTGCACCCCATCCTAGATATAAAAGTTTTCCCTTTGAATGTATTGCTATGGACATAATGGGGCAGTTACTTAAATTGGTTTCAGTACATGCTAATCATAATAGACTATGTTATCAAATTTCCTGAGGCAGTGCTAATATTATTTATTTATTTTATTTTTATTTTACATTTGTTGACCGGGCTAGTCCAGCTGGATATATGTCCATTTTCAGTGGAGCCCGGGGAGAAAAGCTCCAATGTAATTTACAAATAATTCACAGTAATAGTCAATACAAAGTAAAAATTATTAATACATTGAGACAGAACATAAAATCCTTGCAGAGAGGCATAGTCATAACAGAGTTTAATAGACATTTGCTATACAGATTCTAAAATATAAGTATCTAATATGGAAAAAGTAGAAGAAGTAATAATAACATTTTTTTTTTTTTACATATGTCTATAGCATGTTATGTGAGGAAGATAATTGGGAGGGAAGGAAAAACGAAAGGTTAGTCTGGGTTGTTACAGGAACAAAGCCAGTGCTTATTAAGATGTGTTTTCAGCTGTTTTTTAAAGAGTGGAAGACTAGACAAAGATGAGATATCAGATGGTAGTTTGTTCCACATTTTTCCAACAGAGTTAGAAAAAAGGCTGTCACCTGCAGAGTTATTGGGTATGGTAGTATTAACCAGTAGTTTGTTTGAAGAGCGTAGCTGTTTCAAGTTATTATAAGATGTAATGAGGTTAGAGAGAATTGGTGTTTTAGAAGACTGATAAAGAATTTTGTGAGCAGTTAAGAGCTGTTGATAAGTCAGCCTGTTAGGAAGTTCAAGCCAGCCTAGTTGTTTTAGGTTATGACAGTGATGGGTTCTGAAGAGGGATCATGTGGCAAATCGAGCAATATTATGGTAGGATGTGGCAAGTTTCTTGAAGTTATATTTAGAGAGGTTGGTATAAATAGTGGAAGCATATAAGAAGGGTAGAGATAAGGTGAGAACTAGCTAAGGTGGTCCGAGCTTCAGGAGTAAGGAATGGTTTGATTCTATAGATGGAACCAATCCTTTTGTTTATTACTTTTATTGTGTTGTTTATATGAGAATCAACATTGAGATTATTGTCAATAGTTATTCCTAATAGTTTTGTAGTAGCATCAGGAGAAATCAGAGTGTTATCAGAGGAAGTAATAGAGAAGTTAAGAGAGCTTGATTTGTGTGTAGGTGAGAACAATAGCAACTTTGTTTTCTTGGGGTTGAGGAGAAGGCAACGGTCAGAGAACCAGTGTTCCACAGTGGAAAAAGTTTTTTGGGTAAGTGACAGGAGTTCAGTCTGAGAGGAAGCAGTGCAGATTATAGTGGAATCGTCTGCATATTGTATGCAAGTAGTGTTTGGAATAGCTGACTGGAGGTCATTAATAAATATAGAAAATAGGAGTGGGCCAAGTATAGACCCTTGAGGTACTCCTAAAGAGATAGGGAGGAGAGTAGATAGTGAGTTTTTCCAAAGTACTGCCTGCTGACGATTTTCTAGGTAAGATGTAAACTAGTTATTGTCAGGGAATGGATACTGTTCCTGCTCAGTGGCGGTATCTCTACAGAGATACTTACTGACAAAGGCAGTCCCTTTAAGGCAAGGGTACTTCACTAGTTATTTACATTAACCAGTTGAAGACATCATTCTGCTATCTGCAGTCTGATGGATTAGTTAAGAGATTTAGTAAAACACGGAAATCCATGTAGAGGAATGTTGATGTTTAAACTATGAGCATATTTTACTACTTGCATGCAGCGAGGTGCTATGAGCTTCAACTGCATTTATCCTATTAACTGCAGTACAGCAATCATCTGCAAATTCTGTTTGGCATTGCTAAGGAGACTTAAGAAGAGGGAAAGACACTTTTTATAAGAGTTGTAGAATACTATGTTAGTTTGCAGGTTATAAATTTGGTAATGTCCATAATTGGGGATCACTTGCAAAGAGCCCAGGGAATGCAATGAGTTTATAGCAAGAATGCCTGACTTAGAGAATTAAACACAGGATATCCATTACTAGTGCTAGTGCCTTTCATAGAAAACATTTTTTTAGCTGAAGGGCAAGGTCATTTGAACTGATAAAATTAATAAATGCAGTTAATTACAAAGTTAGACAGCCAGGAAAAAGAAAGATAGACCAAATCAATCACATTAATGTGCTGAAGCCATGAAAAGAAGGAAAGAATTCTAGAGAGAATTTACCACAGTTCATACAAAACACACCAGGGAATCTTTAGCTGCAATGCAGGTAGAAGAATGTTATCAAAAGTATAAAAGCAGAAGATGAGAGAATTTATTTTTGAGAATAAAGAAGTGTTCTCAGAAATCCTTGGGAATACTAATATAATACCTAGAATGTGGATTATAATGAGACCTTACAGGATACCAGAGCCACAAAAACAGTAAGAGAAATATGCTCCCAGTAAGCATGCTAGAAGAGTCATGGAGTTACTAGAGTAGCCCAGTAGTGCCTGCCGTAACCTGATGGGAAGTACTAGACTCCATGTTGACTTTAGTAAACTGAAAAACATTTCAAAGTTTGATAGCTATCAAATGCCAAAACTGATGATTTGGTCAAGAACTTAGGGCTAGATGGTCAAGAAATTAGGGATAGATGGACATCTATATTAGATGGATAGATGGTTGCGACCACAATGGATGTGATGAAGTGATACTTGCTTATATAATTTTATCCTTTTCTAAAGAAACAAAACCAGCGTTTGTAATGCCTAATGTTCTATTTCAGTGCACAGTGTTAACATATGGTCCACATGAAGCCCCAGTCACCTTTCATAGCCTGATGGATGAACTGCTGAAGCCCCAGTAAGATTTTACTGATGCATATCTGGATGACATGGTCATTCATTGAGAAGACATGGGTCCGGATTCACAAAGGCTTGCACGGAGTCTAAGAGTAGAGTAAGACTCCAGCAAGCCAACATGTCTGCCGAGTGATCCAGGAACAGCTGGCAGGGGCGTGCAAGAAAGCTCCTAAAACGACTCTTGCACGGACAGGGCTAGTTTATGCAAATTGCCTCATTTGCTGATGAAAGCTATGCAAATGAGGTACATTTGCGATCCAGTAAACACTATCATGTCCGAATAAGAGTAGTGTTATTTTCAGAAATGTACTCGGTTGGCAACTCCCGCGATAGTGGTGCTGCGGTAGCATTGTCGCTTCACAGCAAGACGTTGTCCCGTTCGATTCTCAGCTAGAGCGTCTTCTGTGTGGAGGCATGCGTGAATGGGCATACCTTCATTGAAGGTTGTGCATCAGGGCTAGTAACTTGGCGCATAAAAATCCACTACCAGACATTAGCTGACCGGAGTTCTGCTGTGGCGACCCCTAACCGGGATAAGCCAAAAGACGCAACAACAACTCGGTTGGCAACTGAGTACCGTACTGCAAATAGCAAAATGGAGCTATGACAGCTCCAAATAAAGGATGCATCAAGTTGAGGAAGCATGCCAATGGCCAAATATATGACCATTGGCATTTTTGTCTGTTGAAAAATAATTTAAAAAAATAAATTTTTTCCTCCATCTCCGATGTTTAAGTGCAGCACCGCTTAAATGTGCGGCTCTCTAAAAAGCCTAAAAACAAAAAATAAAAGCCACAAATAGGTATTCTATTCAAAATATTCATCTGCCATGCAGGCGAATGGCAGGATGAAGACAACATGGCGACTGAGTAGTGGTTGCTAAGGGGGGAAGCTCAGTCTGAGAGATGTAACCAAGCATTAGTAGGCAATCCTATGCAAATGAGTATAAGGATAGTGAATCCCAAATTTCCCTGCCATGTAAACCATGGCCGTAGAGTGTAAGAGTAGGATTAGGGGAGTAACAAAGTAGAAGATAGGTGACATCATGATGGGGTATGTATCAAAAAGACTGTAAGCTTATTGGAGCAGAGTGGCATGTGTTTGCTATGAGGTACACAGGACTGGAAGAGGTGTGTCTACAGTTGTCTAAACTGAAACCCAGAAACTGAAGGTGTACGCCGTGGCTATCACTGAAGTTTCTTGCAAAGCTGCTTACACTGTGTGTGCACCTGTAAACCGGTCTAAGCCTGTGTGCACCCGTGTAAGCCTGTCTAAGTGTGTATGCACGATTGTGCACCCGCCTAAGCCCGTGTAAGGCTGTGTAAGGCTGTGTGCACACGTGTGTGCGGCGCTGCCCCCTGTGGAAACAGAAATGGGAAAAGGAAGGAAAGGAAGTAGTAGGAAGTTAACCAATGAGAACTAACAGAGCTGCCAGGTGAAATCAATCTGAATCAGACAATTACACAGGCCCAGCCCAGCACTTAAAACTCTGCAAACAACATTCCCCCACATTTTTCTCAGAAACACTGCAACACTGCAGTCTGCAAAGATAAGTGAAAATTTAAAAAGCTTAACTGAGACAAAAGAATGTTAGGGGCTGCCATTGCTATTATAAGGCAACATGTGCAAGATGCTGAAGGTGATGGCATTGTGAATGCTGCTGAGCAACCCACAGTGAGGAGACGGAGAAGAGTGTACAGACCCAAGGTAACCTACCAGGGGCTACATGAGCTGGAGATAGTGGAGCACTATAGAGTGGACAGAGAGCTCCTGCAGCAAATTGTTGAGCTGTGCAGGCCACGCCTCACACACAGAACCAACAGAGGGGAACCCATCCCAGTGGAAACCAAGATATGTGTTGGCCTAAGAATACTAGCAACAGGTACCTTCCAGAGACCAACTGGTGATATGATGGTGATTTCACAGGCTTCAGCATCCAGGGTACTGCACCAGTTCCTGAATGCCATGTGAGCAAATGTCGGGGATCATGTATATTTCCCCAATACCCGTGAGGTATTGGCCAGCAACATACGTCTCTTCCATCAAATAGTGGAATACCCTGAGGTAGAGATTGCAATTGACTGCACGCTCATACACATCAAAGCACCAGCCGGTGAGCAGGGTAGGGCCTACATCAACCACAACAGCGTCCACTCCAACTGCCAGGTCGTGTGTGATGCCCAGGGCATAATACTGAATGTGTGTGCTGGCTGCCCTGGAAGCTACCATGATTACCATATCTGGCATCTGTCGCAGCTGTACCAGACATTTGCCAATGGGGACATCCCTGATGGTCACTTAGTGGGGGATGCTGGATACGCACTAGAGCCATGGCAGATGACACCCATCAGAAATGCGCACACACCTGAACAAGAACACCATAATGGGGCACACACACAAATACGAAAATGTGTTTGGGATGCTCAAGTCATGGTTCCGTTGCCTGGACACATCTGGTGGAGCCTAGCAGTACTCACCAACTACATGTACCCAAATTGTCATGGTATGTGCCATGCTACACAATATTATCCTGCAAAAACAGCTGCAGCAGGAACAGTATGGGTTAGAGCCCAACAGCCCCCCACCATTGCCAAGACCTGCACAGGCACAGAGTGACTCGGAGGAGGAACAACCTGAGCCAGCCCCAGTAGGCAGAAGGAGGCGTGCCCAGTATGCCTTGGCCTTGGCAAAGAGGCAACGTGTAGCACATACACTGGCTCAGTAGGAACCCTGGAAATGATGCCTCTCTCTGACTCACACATAAAATAAAAGGGATGCCTAACTTGACACTACCTGTTTTCAAACATGTATAGGGAGTGTACTATGTGCATCAGACAT
Source organism: Protopterus annectens (assembly GCF_019279795.1). NCBI lineage: Eukaryota > Metazoa > Chordata > Ceratodontiformes > Protopteridae > Protopterus > Protopterus annectens. Next base: position 1,548,953,377 of record NC_056731.1, on the reverse strand, counting down.
AGGCAGCCCTGCAGCACCACCTGAGGCATGATTGCCATGTTTTAAGCAATATAAAGCAGTGCTAAGCAGCCTTTACCAATATCTAGTATATGTCCACAAAATTGCTTGTGCCACCTAGCGCAATGTCGGGCAAGGTTGGCCAAAGTTGAGCAAAGTCAGTTAAACATGCTCATGTCTGCTGTACTGTTCCTTAAGCAGTCTGGTCTGCCCAGCATGGCAATAAAAAGCAGCAACAGGGCTCGAACCCAGGATACTGTGCACTATAGTCACAGTACTGAACCACTAAGCCATGATAGCATTTCAGTGGCACAGACACAGCAGGACAATTGTACACTAATGCAAACAAAAAGAAATGCAGTATCATGCCTCTAAAGAGGCAAATGGGTACCTCCCCCACACGCCTATGCAGATCGAGAACATCAGGCTAGGCGGTGTGATGTGGGTTGTGTAGGCTATGACGTCGCCGTGTAATATACGTGACATTGGACTCCAACATCTGTAGTACAGTAGTATGCCTCAAGATACTACGATAGGTAACATTACAGATTGAAATGGTGTCCTGTACATAGTAGTGCAGGCATAGCAAATGGGTATAAGTGTCAGGTGAAACCCCCATCCTATGTACACCCACAGTAACAATCAAGTGTGCCCCCGGGTAGAAATGTACAAAGAATAGCTGTTCCCCCTGTATGTAGAAATGTTGGTAAGTCTATGCAAAGTGTTGCATGGAAGCCCTGCAGGCACAGCATGATCCCTGTTGATCTATTACACAAAGGTGAGCCCTGCTGTAAAAATACAACTTGATTTTCCATACACATATAGTATAAATGTCTATACTGGGCATGCTCACACACTCCAACAAATGTAGTGGATTCCATTCAGCATCACACTGAAAGGTCATACTGGGCATGCTCACACACACAGACTAAATACGGATGTGATAATCAGGGATCTATGGACAAATGTGGATAGTCAGCTCTACTTCCAGAAACACATTGACAAAGTGGTTGGAAAATCATGCTATATATTACACAAACTGCCAAGGTCTGTGCATGTAGGTCAAAGGAGGTTCCCACTACTCAGCAGTCATCAGACCTGTCAGAGAGTACCACAACACACTTGTGATGAATCTGACTAGGCACGTTCAGCAGCTAGAAAGACCAATGAAGTACCTTAACAAGAGGATTACTGGCCTCAAATAGTCGCCCCATGCAACAAGACTGAATGTAACCCAATCTGTACTCTGTGGCATACTGTCTACTCAGGAGATCTCTGTCCAACAGACAGGTTCATGTCATGGTTACACTCAGATCTGTTCAGAGTTACAGCTCAATGGCAGTAAATGTACAGAGCCAACTGATATTGATAACATCCTGGCAGATAGGATCACTGTTAACTGTACCCACCTCTCACCCATGAAAGAGCACATCTCTATAATGGAAGACTGCAAAGTTGCTGTCATCATGGCTGCACAGGTAATAAACACTCTCCAAAGCCAGTATCACAGCAGCCATGGGACCAGATACCTTCCCAGGCTGTGTAGTATCTACTTCCCTGAAGTAAACATTAACATGGCAGGCCTGTGGCAGCTGAATTTTCCAGAGGAATGCATGCCAGGAGCCATAATGGTAAACACAAAAGATGTGGGCATCCTACAAAAGAGCCTCACTTGGACAGATGGCTGTTGTCCAAGCCATGGGCTCTAGCTCAATGCCAAAAGGTGCATTGTCATCCCCTATGTTAAAAACTCTGTAGCCAAGAACTACAAGAGAGGTGGTAGTATACTTCACACTGAAAGTGTGACAAGAGACCTTGGGTCACAGGTGGACAGTGGATAAAACTGTGATAATCACATTCCCACAGTAGTCAGGAAACCCTCCCATGTGGCACACCTCATCACAAAATGCGTCTCATGCAGAATGGAAGAAGACAATGTTCCCCTCCACTCATCACTCACTAGAACTATAATAGAGTATAATGCCAATGTTGCTATGTACTTCACAAGACAACTACAACAACTGGAAAGCTAGCAGCAAGACCACACAAAAGAGCATTAGCAGCCTGAATTACATGCCATACACAGACCATCTCAAAATGCTTCATATGTACTCCCTTGCATATCACCTACTCAGAGGTGTTCACTGCCTAACATACAAAGCTATGTCAAACACAGAGCTGTTGGATATGGTCCACGTAAAACACTCACAATCCTTCTGTCCTGTGGACCCAAAACCATGAGTGAAATACAAAAGGAAGGGGTGTACCCATTTACCCTATGGATACCCACACTTTCAGGTTAGTGGCACAGCATGAGGCCTTGGAGAACATGCAAGTGCAACTAACATTGGCCAAAGCTGGCCATCAGATTGTAGCCTGCTAGAGATCACGTACCTTGTCTCAGGAACCTCACTCAGTATTCCGGAGAACAGTGGAAAGTATAAAGGTCCTATCAAACACCGTTATATGAGGAGATTACAACTACCCAAACAGTGAGTGGTGGAATTACTCGTGTACAATGTCCTTCACCCAATGTTTCCTAGAGTTAAATATCCCTAACACCCTGGAACAGTTGGTCACCATGCCCACTAGAGTGACAACATACTGGACATGATCATCAACAACATGGGGTACCAGTGTTCCACTAGAGAGATAAACCCCTTGATGGTAATATCAGATCATGAAGTAATCACACTGACATCTACATCCGGCCCCCCCCCACCCAGTCAATGAAACCACTGTGAAGACATTTGCAAAAGTAAACTGCACATTACCCAAGACCAAAGTGGAGTGTACCAAAGCCCTCTTGCTATAGGATCATCATCTTCTTTCGGCTGTTCCCATTAGGGGTCGCCACAGCAGATCATTTGTTTCCATTTCTTCCTGTTCTCTTCATCTTGCTCTGTCACACCAACCACCTGCATGTCCTCTCTCACCACATCCATAAACCTTATCTTAGACCTTCCTCTTTTCCTGTTACCTGGTAGCTTCATCCTTGGCATCTTTTTCCCAATATACTCAGCATCCCTCCTCAGCACATGTCCAAACCAATGTAATTGTGCCTCTCTGGCTTTGTCTCCAAACCTTCCAACCTGGGCTGACCCTCTAATATACTTATTCCTAATCCTGTCCACCCTCATCACACCCAGTGCAAATCTTAACATCTTTAATTCTGCTACATCCAGCTCAAACGCCTGCCTTTTTGTCAGTGCCACTGTCTCCAACCCATATAATATAGCTGGTCTCACTACCCTCTTGTAGACCTTCCCTTTCACTCTTATAGGTACTAGTCTGTCACAAATCACTCCTGACACTCTTCTCCACCCACTCCATCCTGCCTGTACTCTCTTCTTCACCTCTTCTCCACACTCACTGTTACTCTGAACTATTGATCCCAAGTATTTAAACTCATCCACCTTCGCCACCACTACTCCTTGCATCCTCACCATTCCTCTATCCTCCCTCTCATTCACACACATATAGTCTGTCTTATTCCTGCTGACCTTCATTCCTCTTCTCTCTAGAGCATATCTCCATCTCTCCAGGGTCTCCTCCACCTGTTCCCTACTCTCACTACAGATCACAATGTCATCTGCAAACATCATAGTCCACGGGGACTCCTGTCTGATCTCGTCTGTCAACCTGTCCATCACCATTGCAAATAAGAAAGGGCTCAGAGCTGATCCTTGATGTAACCCCATCTCTACCTTAAATGCATCCATCACTCCCACCGCAGACCTCACCGCTGTCACACTACCCTCGTACATATCCTGTACCACTCTTACATACTTCTCTGACACTCCTGACTTCCTCATACAATACCACAACTCCTCTCTAGGCACCCTGTCATATGCTTTCTCTAAGTCTACAAAAACATAATGCAACTCCTTCTGACATTCTTTGTACTTTTCCATCAACACTGCCAGAGGAAACATTGCGTCTGTAGTGCTCTTTCCCAGCATGAAACCATACTGCTGATCACTAATCATCACGTCCCTTCTTAACTTTGCTTCCACTATTCTTTCCCACAACTTCATGCTGTGACTGATCAGTTTAATCCCTCTGTAGTTACTACAGCTCTGCACATCACCCTTATTCTTAAAAATCGGTACCAAAGCACTTTTTCTCCATTCCTCAGGCATCCTCTCACTTTCCAAGATTTCATTAAACAATCTGGTTAAAAACTCCACTGCCATTTCACCTAAACACCTCCATGCTTCCACAGGTATGTCATCTGGGCCAACAGCCTTTTCATTCTTCATTATCTTCATAGCTATCCTTAATTCCTCCTTGCTAATCCATTGTACTTCATAATGGTATACGATCCACAGAATCATTTACAAGTGCATCCCATGAGCATCTACAGGGATGCATGGAATGAGACATCACAAATAAAACCAAGATGCACACCTCCAAAAATAGGACAACAGTCAGGTGGTTGTTGCCCATAAGTAAGCTAGACAACAGAAAGCAGAAACATACACATGATAGAGCCAACTTCACTGAAGGAAATGCATCACTGATCATTATCAGGATGAAACAATGATCGCTCATAAAATAATCCAATGACAGTTTCTAAAGACAAATAGCCAAGGAATGTAAGAATAACAACCACAAAGCCTTTGGTAGCTATACCAGACATGTAGGTGTCAACCCCCAAATATGCTGTCAGCTACTGAAAAAGGAAAGAAATACATCAAACCAACTTTCATTGCTCACATCCAGGGGGACAGGTTCTGTGTAAACACCCCCCCATCACCCACAAAATGGCCTGTGCCCATCACAGAAGGATGCAGAGCCCCAGATGTCATGGACATGCAGGTAAAGACAGCCCTCACCAAAGCTGAGAACACAGCATCAGTGTGACTGGATGGTGTCCCAGGCTGCGTGATACACTAGGCCCATGAGAAAATGGACCCTCACTCACATTCACTGTCCAGACACAAGTGTACCACAGGCTATGTACCCAAAGAATGGCATTCACAAACAGACATCCAGCTCCAGAAAGGGGGTACCACAACAGAACATGGACACCATTGCCCAATATGTCTACTCAGCCTGGTCTACAGAGCTATTGAGCAAATTGTCATGGAACCCATAAACAGATACATTGGAGACCTCCAGACACTGGACCCTCCACAACTTTGCCTTGTAAAAGTCAGATCCTGGCTTCTAAACCTAGTTGACTCATTTCAAACAGTTACCAAGGACATAGATGGAGGTGAAAGTAGTCCACACTGTCCACCCGGACCTTACGAAGGACTTTCCACACCATTCCCCACTCTGTCATCATGGACAAGCATACCAGCTGGAACATTAACAGCTATGTCACAGGATGGGTGGCCAGGTGGCTCACAGATCAAACACACATGTTCAGGGTTGCTGGTGCCATGTCCAACTCTAAGCCAGTCACAAATGGCATCCCACAGGTCTTGTTCCTGGGACCCCACCTGTTCAGTAGATACTGCTCAGAGGTACAGGCAAGCATGGGAGGTGTATGGCTGAACAAGTCTGCAGATGAATGGTAACTGTGGTCCATAATTGACTACATGGCTAACACAGACATCCTCCACAAGTGTCTTACAGAGACAGATACCTGGTGTCAAAACAATGCCCTCAAGCTGAATGTCAAAGAATGCATAGTCACCCCCTTTGGGTACAGCAAAGTGCACACAAATTACCACATAGGTGGTAATCCAGTATGCACGGAGAAAGTCATTATGGCCCTGGGGACACAGGTAGATAGTACACACCCCTTTAATGATGACATGGCCAAAGTGTGTAGACATTCCTTCAATGTAGCCCACCTAATGTCACCTAATGTAACCCACTTTGTATAGTCTGATGATGTCACCATCCTACAAATAAACCCGTGGAAAGGATAACTCACAGTAATGTTTATACCGAGGTGTGTAAATGTGTACCTCTGTAGTATCATAAAGTAGTTAGGTTTAAAAGTGGTAAACTAATCTCTGTCAAGTCTCATTATGTCACCATCCTACAAATATACCTGTGGAAAAAGGCACCCTCACTAATGTGTATAGCATGTCGTGTTAATGTGTACACCTCTAGTATCATGAAGTAATAAGGTAGGGGTTTGGATCCTGCACTTGACGAGTGCTTGTGTGTGTTCTTCTTGGGAAAGAGCACCCTTTTAGGAGGGTTGTAAAACACCTTAAAAGTGGTGAGCCAATCTTTGTCAAGTCTGATGATGTCACCGTCCTACAAATATACCTGTGGAAAAGAGACCCCCCCCCCCCAGTGATGTGTATAGCATGTTGTGCTAATGCATACTCCTCTAGTATCATAAAGTAATTAGGTAGGGGTTTGCATCCTGCACTTGACAAGTGTTTGTGTGTGATCTCTTTTGAGAGGAGCAACCTTTTTGGAGAGTAGTAAAACACCTTAAAAGTGGTATACACATCTTTGTCATGTCTGATGATGTCACCATCCTACAAATATACCTGTGAAAATAAGCACCCTTCGTAATGTGAATTGCGCGTTGTGCTAATGCATGCTCCTCTAGTATCATGAAGTAAGTAGGTAGGGGTTTGAATCCTGTACCTGACAACCGTGTGTGTTCTCCTTGGAGAGGAGCAGTGTTTTTGGAGAGTAGTACAACACCTTAAAAGTGGTATACACATCTTTGTCATGTCTGATGATGTCACCATCCTACAAACATACCTGTGGAAAAGATCTGTTTCAGTAATGTATACAGCGCATCGTGTTAATGTGTACTTCTCTAGTATCATGAAATAATTAGGTAGGGTTTTGAATCCCGTACTTGACAGCTGTGTGGTCTCCTTGAGAAAAAGCAACCTTTTAGGGGAGTAGCAAAACACCTTAAAAGTGGTAAACTATCCTTTGTCAAGTCTGATTATGTCACCATCCTACAAATATACCTGTTGAAAAGATACTTCTCAGTAATGTGTACAGCACGATGTGTTGATGTGTACTCTTCTAGTATCATGAATTAGTTAGGTAGGGGTTTGAATCCTGCACTTGTTGAGTGTGTTTGCTCTATGTGTGTGACAGTGTTGGGGGTTTTACTTTTACTACCGTATGACATATCAGTAGGCATTGCACATGTGCTATGAGGCAAATACATATACGTACATGTTACCCCAAGTATTGCATGTGTGGGAACCCTGCTTTATCCAAGTACACAGTTGGCATCTTTGCCAAATTGTGCTGCTGCTTCACAGACCTTAGGTCACATCTGTATGCCTATGACAAGGCCACCCACTGCAGTGATGCCTGGCCTAGGTCAGCCATGTCACACACACTCATTACGGTTTCTATTGAATTGTGTGTGTGAGGGTTTATGGCCGAGGTATGTGTCAGACCTGTTCAAACACAGCAGAGTCTGTCAATGATGACTATGCATTATAGGTGTACAACAACCTTTGTGGACATGCATGCAGACCCCTGATTGCTTATGTGATCCACCGAGGGATTCCAAAATACCTTAGTGAATGTGATTATCAAAGGGAGGATGATGTAACACTAGGTTGCATGTACACATCGGTCCTGTTCATGATGTTGGTGGCTACTACCTATGTGGTACTGTGGGGATACTATGTTCCGTAAAGGTGGATGACTATGCTTAGTTTCGCCTATAGCTTTACAGCAAGGGTTTGACAACAGGTAGCTCTCCGTATGATACCCTTGTGGAGGATGTGTGTGTCACCTGGAGAATGCAGTATAGGCCACAGTATGCATTAGCACATGTGGACAGACATATCCCTACTGTGATTGCTTGTACCTAAGAGAGCCATATGCCGAACAGAAGTGGTCTCAGTAATGGGTGCAGCTGAATACCACTGGTTACTGGCATAGTATAATACGTGAAGGATCCAAATGTTGCTGTGTGTCCTACATCTGTGTGTCAGTTGTCAGGACATCTGCTAATGATTGGTTATGGTCAGGCTGTTGCAGTCATGTATACTACCAGAATGCAAAATAATGACAGATAGTAACAGTATCACCCACAGCACAGTGTCAAACCATGTCATACACACGTGTAGTCAGGTTCCAAAATGTGTGTAGTACAATGCATACTGGCCACCAATAGAAACTATGGCGTGTTACTGTGTAATACAGAGCATGTCACCCTGCTCATGTGTCCACTATACACGTACATGCAGACAGTGCACCTCCACCATTTCCACAACTGCACACCTGCAAATATGTGCTACACACATCCCACACATACTGTCCACTCTCTAACACATGCTACCAGTACTGTACACATCAGCCAAGTGGCACATGGGTGGACAATATACAATTGGAACTAACACTGCTGTAAACAACACTACAGTGACAATCATAGCTTTAATGCATCATGCCTGCTCAGCTACACCTTCAGGCATATCATTACACTATACTGCTGACAACATGCTAACATTGCTATACTGCTATAAAGACACCCTGTGCATCAGCACCATGGTAGCCTGTTCCTGCATCGATGTTACAGATGACAGGAGGTGGCACAGGTTTCATCATATGCACAGTGTGTGTTGTTGGTCTGCCAGAGGCCTACAGTGAGCCATCCAATCGACATGTATGTGTGTGTGTGTGTGTGTGTGTGTGTGTGTGTGTGTGTGTGTGTGTGTGTGTGTGTGTGTGTGTGTTTGTGTGTGAGAGGGGAAAGAATAATGGTATAGGCCAATGTTGATGTAATGTGTGTGGGTATGTGTTAGCCCTAGGTGTCTGGATTATGTGTGTGTGTCTGCATGCACACAGTTCCACCATGTGGCTGCCACATACGGGTACTTGTGGGACAGCCACAGACTGTACCTGCGAGGCTTTACAGATCACCATCTCTGGCCACGGATACGGTACCTGTGCCTGGCAGGGGTGCTACTGACACTATCAGGTACCAAGCCAGACTGGGTACTAATGCCAGAGGTAGATGGATGTACACTGGACCCAGGTCCCTGCTGGGACTGTCCAGAGCCATATGCATGTGGTCTTCTAGGACATTCTATGGACAGCCCACCCCCAACATTGCTTGGGCTGGTACTGGCACTACGGGAGTGGCTTTTGCTTGAGGGATGTCCATGGCGACTGCCAGCTGCTGATGTTGCTGGCATACATCCACGTCTCAACCATCCCGCACTGTCCTGACACATGGACATGGCATTGAGGAGGACATCTAGTGTCTCTCCCCAACATCTATTGGTGACCTCAGTGTAATTGTAGATGGCACCAGCTAGGTCATGGATACTCTCTATTACGGCGGTGTTATGTGCCCTCTGTGCCCTCAGTCCCTGTCTGGTGTACCGTTCCATACGTGCCTGTGCCTCCATGACAGCCTGGAACATGCGTGAGGTACTGAGACCTGTGGCACATCTGCCAGTGGCATGATGGGCAGCAGTGCTCTGACGAGAACCCCTGGACATCTGCCTATGTGGTACCCTTCCAGACATCTGGGTATGGCTGCTGTATTGGGATGTATGTGCCATGGATACCACACTGTCCTGGCCAATGCTGACTGTATGCTATCCCTCTGCTAAGGGCATTGGTGACGGATGTATTGGCAGTATGACTGTGTGCATGGATGGGGTGGACACTTGTGTAGTGTCGATTGGTGGCCCAACTATAGACCCTGGAAAACATGCCTGTGCCTCAACACACCTATCATCATTGTCACTATCATGCTCAGTGACATCAGTTTCCCTGCTGCATTGAACCAGCCCAGTATCAGCACCTGTGAGAGGGAGACAGGAAACACACTTTACGACCTGTACATTATGTCACCACACATGCACACAAATACACTCCTCACTAGTACACACACACACACACACACACACACACACACACACACACACACACACACACACACACACACACACACACACACACACACACACACACACACACACACACACACACACACACACACACACACACACACCACCAGCAATTCCGAACATACTCAATAGTGTGTGATGTTGGGGTACAGTATCACAAGCCAAACATTTATATCAAACGTGACAGCATGCAGGACGTGTGTTGCTCAGCAGCATGCAGTGTGTGTGTAGACAGCCATTGCTAATAACAGTATACATGGCCTTGATGCATGTGTGTTTTGTTCAGTGAATGGCCTCACCCTGGAACGCAATGTGTACATGAACACAACATTGCTATACAGGTATTAAAAGCCCTGCAATGTCCTGTGCACCATCAGTCACAGTTATACGTACCATGGCTGGATGTGTATCAGTGTGTCACATAGATATCCATTTCTGTGTCTTTAGCAGATGATTGTGGACACAGGTGTAGCACATGCATGCTATGTATACACACAGAATGAGTAGTGCATGTATACCTGATGGAATACTATTGTTCAACATAGCCATTGTACAGCAGTAATGGTGAGTGTAGGACATATTGTGGACATGCCAGCGCCAACCATGATATGGCATGCTACCACACAACTGCAACATGAAACATCACACATACACAATGTGTGTCATGTGACCTATACACCCCATAGCATTACAAGACATATGCGTGTCACTTCCTACAAACAGGGATTGCTATGCATATTGCATATAGGTGCATATGTCTGCACACACATAACATTAAGGTGCATAGCAACTCATGATATGTGTATTGCTGTGGCCACTGTAACTGGATGGGGTGTAGTACCATGAACCATCATCATGCAGCATCATGTGGTCACTCAAGGCTAGTCATGTGTGCCAGACTGGCACATAGCATGCTGTACCTGAACTGCAATACCATGGCTGCATTCACCATTTCACGGCCAGCTGTTACATGAGTTTGTGAGGTGCCCAATAGGAGGCATTGCCTAACATGAATGTGTTATGTGTTCAAGAGTGTTGCACAGCCACATGTGAGGCATCTACCCCTCAGGTATATTAAGTGTGCTGTGTGGATGAGGTTTGGGATACTGTAGTGTGACCTTACAGCGGGTGTCTGAATATGCCATGTGTAGCATGTTAACATGTACTGCATATGACAAAGGTGTGTATGTTGTGAGCATGTGTATCGACTCTGCCTAACCGATGTCCACTACAGTGTTGCCACAATTGTGTGGGATGCTCTGTGTATTGTATGTGTTTTAGGCAGCTACCCACGTTACTAGGATGTGCATAGTCTCACAGCAAACATGCACAGTATGAGTAGGTGAGTTACGTGTACATAGCCTACACCTCACCTATGACATGCACATTTAATTAGCAATATTAAAGGTATAACACACTCACCAGCATTGCTCTGTTGCCTTGCTGTCACACCAGAGGGACCTACAAGGATATCAGACACTTTGTCAGTGTCAACAACTGTGGCATTGCTACTGTGTGTTTGCAATCTTACAGTAGTACAACGGTGGACGGTCACAGGCCTACAGATTATGTTCCTAATTATTAGTATTGCACAACACTAGGTAAGACATCATCTAACTACACAGTACACATCTCACATAAGCATGCTCTACCAATAGAGGTAACAGTATTCTACAGCTATGCCATGTTACCTGCACGCTCCATGTCAACTTGCTGGGTGGCTCCGGCCTCCATGATGATACATGTCAATTGTTGTGGTTGTTTTTGGCCAGGAGCCACCTGGCTCAGGAGCAGCTCCTCCACTCTGGTGAGGGGGGGGGGGATGGATGGCTCCCCGCCCACCTGTGGCAAGCTGTTGTCTGCGGATATCAGATGCACGCTGCCTGACATGTCTAATTAAATCACTGCAGTGATGGCGTACCTGCTCATATGTCTGGTTATGCATGCCTATGTCATTTACCCTACGGACAAGGTCTTGCCACAGCACAGCCTGCTCATGCTGGTCCTGAATGGTTCTGGAGAACAGCAGTGCATAGTGCTGCACCAGGCTCGCTGTGATCGCTTCCTCCTCGGCCGTGCTATATGCCGGGTTACGGTGGTGGGACATTACCCTGGAAGACAATTAATATGTGTGAGCAAGTCATGTGGCACACGTAACATTCTAAAGTACAGATATAAATTAACTGCCATATATAGCAACCTATTGGTTGTCAGAAGATACACACTTTCAATACCACATATCGGTTCTCAACACACAGATACCTGACCGTGCCTGGCACACTCTATATATCAAACCATGTTTTGCACAGCAACTAATTTATAACAGTATGTAAGACTATTCAACAGTACATGGCACACTGTATGTGACACAATGCTCCACCTAGCCACAAGAGGTATATATCATGCTAATGCATCATGAAATATATAATCCATTGCAATGAATATAAAGTCCACTGACAGTATTACCAGTATACCACACTAATCATTGATGGCAGACCCCTGCCTAACATATGTGCACATTTATTGATATAGGTGGCATACTGCTGTACTAGACTATCCATGTTGCTAGATACGCAGTTATATCCTGTAACACACATATGACCAAGGGCATGGTACAGGCATACCCACACACACACACACACACACACACACACACACACAGCAGACATACATAACAGACACAAAGGTATGGCAACCCAGGTGACCTTTACCTGTGTATCTTACAGTACTGTGTGTCAGTAGTATGTAATCTGTGAGGACTACAGGGAACACACATAAAAGTGGTTCCAATAAATGTGCACGTACACCATACTGTGCTGTTTAGGCATACAGCTTCAGGTAGTACTATAGTATATACAGGAGTTGGATTCACCAGCAGTAATACATAATAAGCATGCATGTACTGCCGTAGCCTACAATGAGACACCCCAATCGTCAACAAGGGACTACATCACACCGTATGGCATACTGCTTTTTCTGCCTACCAATTGCATACACATCTTTTGCTGGGATCACAGCTAGGATACATAATACCATGACTGAAACAGTTTGCCACTAAGCTATCACACATATACTGAACTCTGACACATTCACCAACACATTCACCATCACACTCAGTCAACCTCAAATATCGATTATTGCAACAAGTACATGTGGGTGTGTAGCACTTCATAGGTAGGTAAGAGGCTATTGGCCCTAGGGCCTATAGAACTCTAGCCATACGCTACCCTGGCCTCTGACACACAGGTATTTAAATTACACATGGCCCAGTCAAGCAGAGACACTGAGGTGATTGCCTCACTATCTCCCGTACACTCTCCAGGATTATTTATGATGACTGCTAATTAGGGGTTTTGTTTGCTATGGATAGTTGGTTAATTCTAGAGTATGGGATGTCTCTGAGATAGGAATCTATCCCTCCAGCATGTGCTGTTTATTGTGGTCAAAGGGTTTGGGTCCCTAGAGCATGTAGCTCATACAGATTGTGATCTGTTTACGTGGAGCATGTCCAACAGATCTGGGTTTGACATAGCTTAGTATGTCAGGCAGAGGTCACCTCTGGGTAGGCAGTATGCAACGCAGTCTAGTTGTGGGTTTGTGGAACGGTCTGCATAGGGCATCTGTTTGATGCCGGTATCACTCTTTGTGAGGTATGTCTGTGTCCTTTCCACTTGCTGTAGATGTCTTGTGAGGTACATACCACATGGGGCATTGTACTCTATATTGGGTTTTATGTGTGTGGAGTTAAGGGGAACACTGACCTATTTTTCCATGGATGACACACCTTTTGTGATGACGTGTGCCACATAGATGGGTTACATGACTAGTGTGGCACTGTGACTATCAAAGGGGAGACTACTGTCCACCTGTGTCCCATGGTCTCTTATCACACCTTCAGTGTTAGGTAGACTACCACCTATGTGGTAGTTCATGGGTACTGCATCTTTACAAGGAGGGATGACAATACAGTGTCAACATTGAGCTTGAGTCCATGGCTTTGTCACCAGGCATCCGTTGCAGTAATTATGACCCTGTCTCTCTCTCTCTCTCTCTATATATATATATATATATATATATATATATATATATATATATATACATATACATATACATACACACATTCATATGAATATCCATTGCTGTACATATAGATATGCATATTGGCACTTAAACAGTCCACCTGTCATGGTGGGTATATCAAGTATGGGAAGGTTGTGACGTATACAGTTATGTCATAACATTGCACAGTGTTGTGCAGAATGCGTTGAAGGTGTTCTCATCCCATGTAGCTTTAGCAGGCCTCACTGGCTGCAACACTGCAAACCTGATGAACCATACCCACAGCATTTAACCACCACATGTCATATACCAGCACTGTATACTGTCTGGTCTGCCACACACTACAACCTACATAGAAATATGCACATAACAACTTTCAACAACATATATATATCCACCTTTCACAAACAGTTGCAGTATGTCCCTTGCTCAATGCACATGTACAGATGCTAATATATCTGACACGGACAGTTCCCTCCGTATATGTGTGCCATACGCACACAAAGACCACACTGTTGTAAGTACATGTACCTCACGGCTGACCTGATGGGCCTTGCTGCAATATGAACAGGTGTCATATGTGAGCACACAGTAATATTAGAGGGTGTATACATAGCTGCTAATGCTGAATTAGCATACTAGCCTGGTACAGCTATTCACAATGCTAAACTACACGTTAATATGACTATCATGCATTTGTTACTCTGTCACATGCATGTTTGCATAACCATATGGGCTACTACCCCAAACAGACATTGTGCACACTACTGTACAGAACACAGATAACATGGATCAGATGTTTGACATTTAATGCTGAACTACATATGTCACTGTCACATCCCACTGCACACAGCAACACACTGATTTCCCCATGCCAGTGGTTATGCAGGGCATCTGTGCATCGATATGTACTGCTGCCACATATGGATGATTCAAACTATATAGAGTACTCTTCATAAACATCTACTACATTCCAGTAAATACATTGCTGTTACATACCTTTCCTTTGTTTATGTTCGTATATGTTGCTGTATATCCTGGTATACTTCTTTTAGCAATATATGTTTTGCTGTCAATATCTTTTTTACTGTTCAAGATGTTTTTTTATAGATTTATATTTCAGAATTTATTGTTTTTCAATTTTTTTCAATATATTTTTTGTTCAGTTTTTTTCTATATATTTATCTTTCAATTTATTTTTCAATTTATTTTATTTCAATGATATTTTTCAATATATTTTTTCAATATAATTTCTTTTGTCAGTATACTGTTTTTTTCAATATATTCTTTTTGTTATATTTCTTTACTTTACCTCACTTTTTCTTTTTCTTTTTTTTCTCTCTCTCCCTTCGTACCTGCAATGGAATGATTGCATGTGTGGACAGCAAGTACAGACTGCTTTTAGAGGTATCTGCACATGTGCATGTGATGGCCTCTGTAGCAATTAGTGGCCACCATTTGGCAATTGCATGCAGCCTGCTGTGTGGTACTTGCAGTACTCACTGTCATAGCAACCTAGTGCTATAAATTGCTAGGTCAGGTAGGCGTAGCCCTTTCAGAATTCCAGAGTGGGGACCATGCTTCTTTGCTGTGGACACCGTTGTGTAACTCAGAAGGTTGGTATACTTCTTCTAACTGTTGCTAAGGGTGTAGCTAGTTATTTGTTTGTTGTACTCATACCTGAATGTTGCCTCTTCCAGTACACAGTTGACAGTGTAGAAATGTACTCACCCCTAAAAATCCTAACACAAGATACATGGGAGTATGGTGTTTCTTTACAACATCCACTATTAGCTGCCATACATATGTAGTTATTGAGATGTTTTCATTTGGCACATGGACTGTTTGGGAACAGGTATACTGTGGATATTAATGCACTCACTTCGGCACTGTTTGTGCTTTTTATTTTGTTGACATTATCACAGGATGCTCATGAAACTGGACAATTCCAGTACTGAGTACGCCTACATACATCCTTGCTGTACCTTGAACACACTGGTATTTTGTACATTTCGGTGGGGATTGTCCTGCTATGATACTGTGTGGGGGTTGTGAAGTGCTGCTGTAACAGTATTTACTGCTAGAATGTCTGGTTCTGTTATCACAGTCATGTAATGCACTTCCACAACAACTTCTGGTAAAGTTCCACAGAACAGGTTTTGTGTTATGGTATTTCTATCTTTCCTTTACATTCACACATTCTGATGCATGATATATATATTTCAGCAACATCCTGCTGTATATCTACTGTGGCCAAGTGGTACTTCATGCAGTCTAGTGCTTCCAAGGTCCCAGGTTCGAGACTGACAGTGATGGTTTATTTTGCTGCTGAGCAGAACAAGGCCCCTCATATGCAGGGTGACTAAGGCACTTTTAAGCAGTTGTAAGCAGGTTTGCGTGATGCTTAGCAATACTTAGCTAAGTGCACACATGCGCACACTCGCTCAAACCCGCTTACTGCTGCTTAAAAGTGCTTACTCCCGCTAACCCTCTCACTCATTTCTTTGAAAGAAAAGAAAATGGGGAGATAGGAAACTGGTGAAAAAGGGGCACAGAGAGGGAAAGACAATAGTGAAAACAGCTTGGGATGTGTAGGATGGGCATAGGGAAGGTCCATAGCTGCCCATTTCTTTAACAGCAACAGCTGTGCATATACTAGTAATTTGGAGGGAATTTTGAAACCTTCCAACCCTGAGAGAGGGGTGAGGACAACAAAGTATGTTGTACTGTCAATTGAATTTCAGTTTCTGTGTCCAGCGGACATCTGTGCAACATGGGCAGCTATGTATGGGGTGTAAATTTTTTACGGGAGCAGATTGCTCTTTTTTTTCAGGTGAGAGTGGAATGTGGGGTAGAGGAAGTAGGTATGTTTTGGGAGGTAGGTTGGGGAGGTTAACAGACAAGACAAACAAAATGTATACAGGGGTGGAATATGACACATGGGGTGGGTATACACAATTGACGGGGAAGGATGTTTGGAAATCACAAGCCCATGAGCCCACAGATGGTAACAGTGGAACTGAGATCCCCACCCATGGGCATTCACCACTGCATCTTCACAGCCTGGAGGGTGGCTGTGCTGGGGGCTATGCAGGAGGGGCAGGCTCACCCATGAGTCACGCCACTCTTGCCTCGAACTGGGATAGGGGATCAGCGACTGAACACTGGATCTCCCTATGCACCACAGCCTGGACCGTTCGGAGGGTGACAGGTGGCCCTCCTTCGGCCACACTTGCACGGGGGGGGACGAGCCCCATCTCCTTCAGCACTTCCACTGAAGGTGGCACAGGGCCAACGGAGGAGGAGGTCCCGGGCTGGGCACCGGACCTGCTGGTGCCATGTGCCATCGCCAGCTGAGGTGGGACAGGTGGGTCCGCTGGGGACTGGCCTTCCTATACATTCTGTGTTTAGGTGAATTTAATGACAATATAGCCAACAGCATTCCAAATTAGTTGTAACAGCATGCAGTAATATTCCCATTAACCCAACACACCAGAGTTCCAACAGTTGAACAGCAAGCATAACACATGCATATATTGAACGACAGGGGACATTCCAACAGCATGCAGGAATGAATGGTTGCAACAGGTCACCAAGGTTGTGGTGTTTGAACAGGGCACATGCATTAAAGTTAGGCAGATATTTATAAACCAACAGGACATATTTCCCAACAAATGTTTTGAGATTACACATACCCATTGAGGTGTGGAATTGCATTGTTTATACACATACAGTAGGGTGTAAAAAAATCCTCCATTAACAACTTATATGAACTTATAGTTTACACTACATTCCTTTTGAATGCAGGTATATATCCCCTACATGTAGTATTACACTAGGCAATGTCCATTACGTTGTGAGATGTGTTTTGCTAGTTCCTTATGTACCTGACCTGGATCTGTTGTACAAACTGTCCAGGATGCAGATGTTACTGCTACGTATTTATATATTTTGTTTATATTCCTATGTCTACATATCTGGATGTGTTCAGGTGACATCATCAGTTATATTTTAACAGCCCCCTACATTTCTAGCAGCACACTGACATTTCCGGTGCACACAATTACAAGCTACTCATGTGCCAGATTTACTTATACATGCCAGGCTTGAAACTACAATTGAGGACTGTATATATGCTTAAGAGATCCTGGCACTTCCTTTGTACTCTTTCTATGGGCCTACCCAAGTGTGGGTTGACAGCGCTTAAAACAACACTACTATTTCTATACTGCAAGAGTGCATCAACATTTCCAAGAAAGTGACACGGACACACTACAGGATTTATACCTTTATTAATTACATTACACACTTTTCAAGTGGCTCTTTCATTTATTTGTTATTACAGTGCATGCAGACATCTTATTCAGGATGTATTATACCTTCATTTATGGTTTACAACACTCTTTTTCTGGCTTTCTCACTTATTCTATATAACAATAGATGCAGAGAAATAATTCAGGACTTATACATTTATTAATGGGTTACAACACTTTTTTTCAGGCTCTCTCACTTATTTTACATAACAGTTCATGCAGAGAGGTTATTCAAGCCTTATTATACCTTTATTATTAGGCTGAGACACTTTTAGCCAGGCTTTCTCACTTATTTTATATAACAGTACATGCAGAAAAATTACTAACCTGCCTGGTGGTGCAGCCTTAGCAGCCTATCTACATAGGCTTGCTGATTAGCAGCACAGACACCTGCAGCTGTGAAGTAAATGAAGTGATATTGAGACATATACCTATCCATACTATCGACTACACTAGCAATTTTTACATACTTCAGTCCATGGCTACCTACTCAGTAGTGGGGCATTTTGCATCCCACGGGCCTCCTGTATCCATTGGTTCAGTAGGTCCTGCTTGTATCTCTTCAGGTCTGCATGGTGATGTCTAACCTGCTTACAAGTCGGAGGGATGCCTGTGGCACTGGTGAGTTCATGTGCAAGACTGTTCCACTCCTCTGCTTTGTATTCTGTGCCCTGGAACTGGCCCTGCAGGAGTCTAGCATCATGATGATGGATGAGGAGCCAAACCATCAGTTTTGACTCCTCAATGCCCCACCATTGCGCTCGGAAGCGAGAGCCCTCTCCGACACCAGCCATTGCTGCCTGCAGACGGGAGCTACAACCAGTTATGGCAAGTATTCCTGCCTATGGAGCTTAAATATGCCTCATTTCCCACACTTATTTGTGATTGGCTGGATTTGAAAGCTCTCAACTGAGTGCACACCTGTTTAGCACTGGGTAAACTTTGATTCATATGTTTATGTGTGTTGACAGTCCATGAATATCAAATGCTCTCATGGCTTAGTGGATTAGCACTGTGATTATGCTGCACACTATCCCAGGTTTGAGACCTGTCATTGCTTTTTTATTTTACTACTGGCCTGACTGGTAGGGGGTGTGGCTGGGTTTAGCCGACTTTGCTCAACTTTGCCCAACATTGCTCTACGTTTGCCAACATTGCCCAATGTTGCCCGATGTTGCGCTAGTTAGCGCGGCGTGCAGCTTCGCGCAAACATGTTTGATTTGCACTAGTTGGCGTGATGCGCAGTTCCCCGCAAAGCTAATGCGCTAGTTAAACCAGTGCTTAGCTATGGGCAATTATTCTTAACTGTGCTTACTATTGGTAAACGTTGCTTAGCAGTGCTTCACATTGCTTAACATAGGTTACTTATGCATTCATTAGTATGCATGACCGTTTCACTTTCTTATATGTATTTTAAATATCGGTCACTACTACATA
Organism: Protopterus annectens; assembly: GCF_019279795.1. Classification (NCBI taxonomy): domain Eukaryota; kingdom Metazoa; phylum Chordata; order Ceratodontiformes; family Protopteridae; genus Protopterus; species Protopterus annectens. The sequence continues at coordinate 1,548,933,753 of NC_056731.1, read as the reverse complement.
GGCCATTTCGATGCATTTTAATAAAATTTAAAAGCTAAATGTCAGGAATTATTTTAATGCATGGATTTCCAGCATAAAATGGAAAGGGGTGTGGTGGGACTCGAACCGGGAATGTCTCTTCTTTGTGCCAAGGGTCTATCACTATGCTATTGCTATTTGGCTTAATTTGCATATAAGTGGTTTATTATTCTCTTCAATGTCTAAACTGCTAACTGTAGCTAAGCAATGGGCACACTTGTGCACACATGCGCAAATACGGGCAGCTATATGGTGAATAATAAAAAAAAAATTTTTTTACATTTTATTTCATTTGTACAGGGCTTTTTCATGTGGGGGAGTGTGGTGTTGAGGGTATACACATTTGAGCGGACTCACTCATATCTGCTGACATTTACTGAGTTAGACACTTGCAGGGGCGTGGATATTTGAACTGCTCGGCAGTCTGACACACCCCCTGGACTCCTGACGTGCTGACATCATGCTCATAGACGGCCGTCTCTGAGTAGGGCTTTGTTCATCCTACACGGAGGATTACTGAATTCCCCCCCCCTCATGGAGTCTTTATTTCCCAAAGTGCAGGCTATGTTATAACCCATATGACAGGCAAGCAAGCGTGACTGTAAATGCCAAGAAAAGTAAAGTTGGTATGGTTAAAGCAATGTAATTAGAGGACTGTATAGAAAGAGGGGTGGCAAAATACAAATAGAAAAAAGAGAAACCATAAAAAACTAAATTATATCATCTGCTAAGAAGCAAGTGTAGAGTTTTCTTGGACTAGCTAGATATTGCAGAACACTTTTGCTTAATTTTGTGACTATTGCCTGTGGGCTAAGAGAGAAAGTTGTTGCCAAGGTGCATGATCTCTTGCGGCAGATAAAGCATTAAATAAATGAAAATGGAGCTTTTGTTCTGGATGTGTGTTAATAACTTAAGATTTTGCTTGAGAGATTACCTAATATACCTAATACCTCCATACCATCATGCACCAACTTCAAAACTTTATTAAAAGCGCACCTAAAAACATGCTGGTTATGCCCTTGCAACTCCCACTCTAATATCATCCACCCCATCCAACTACTACCTTTCTTTCACCTCCACTAACTACCTTGATGATAGCAAGCTCAGATGCTCATAAGCCTAGTACTTATTATACAGCAGGAACTTCTCATTGTTACATTTGTTAATGCCTGTTATGTACTTCACAGATAAAGATTCTAGTTGTCTACTGATGTACTATGTTCTTCATCTGTAAATATGTTGTAAGTAATTTCAATGTTAAATTGTTAATCGCTATGTAATTCAATGTAACTACTGTCTGTTTATTTTACTGTGGAACTTTTCTCCCCGGGCCTCCGCTGAAAATGGACCCATGTCCAGTCGGACACCCCCGGTCAACAAATTTAAATAAATAAATAAATAAATAAATAAATAATAGATAATATAACAACATGTAAGAGGTCCCATAATAGTACATCATTTATTGGTTGGAGGCAGTGGTGAAGCAGAGCATGATAGAAACCTCAGAAGAATTCTAGACAGAGCACGTGAAGTGAACTTAAAGCTTAACCCACTAAAGTACAAATTCAGACTGCCAGAAGTTACATATGCAGGTCATTTATTTACTATCACTGGCTTGCGACCAGACCCGTCCAAGCAAGCAGCCATTCTTGAGATGCCAGCACCTCATAATGTTCAAGCACTACAATGCTTTCCTGGCATGATCAACTAATTGGGCAAATTTATACCAGACTTCAGTGAGTTGACAGTGCCTTTGAGAGATCTGATGTGCAAAAATATTACATGGTCTTGGCTGGAACAGCACCAGAGAGCATTTGAAGACTTTAAGGAGAAAATTGCCATACCAACTACATTAAGATACTATGATGCCAATAAACCAGTCACTCTTTTCTGTAATGCTTCAAAATTTGGTCTTGGAGAAGTTATTCTTCAAGAAGCCAGACCAGTAGCCTATGCATCTAGATCTCTAAACCAAACTGAAATCAATACGCTCAAATTGAGAAAGAACTTTTGATAATAATATTTGCAAGTTCAAAATTTCAAGATTATAATTATGGTTGATCTATTCAGATTGAAACTGATCACCAACCTCTAGTTACTATTTTAAAGAAGCCTTTGCATTCAGCTCCAGCGAGATTACAAAGAATGATGCTAAACTACAAATGTACAACTTCAAAATGGTCTATACAAAAGGCAAACTACTTTAGCTGGCTGATTCCTTATCCAGGTCACCCAGAAATACAACAGAACAGCTTCATGCAGAGAATTTTGACTTTGATGTCATGGAAGTGCACATTTTTTCTACCATGAGACTGACGAGCTGAGAGATCATTCAAACACTGATCCAATTTTGCAAAAATCTCAACCACTACCTTAAAGTTGGAGGGTCATCAAAGCAATCTAGTGTATCACCTGAAGTGCAAACTTATTTTCCTTACAGAGATGAGATGTTGATGGAAGATGGCATTATTTTCAAAGGTCCTAAAATTGTTGTTCCTGCTTCCTTACAATGTGATATATCCAGATTTTGCATTGTGGTCACCCAGGTTCCAAATCTGCCAAAAGAATGGCAAGAGGACTAGTATTTTGACCTTCTCTAGCAAAAAATATTAGTAAAGTACTTTCTTCTTGTTCAGTGTGCAGTAGTACTAAACCGCATTGCAAAAAGAACCACTTCAGCTAAGTCAAGTTCCTGAACTACCTTGGTCAAAAGTAGCCACTGATATATTTGAGTTGAAAAATCTGCATTACTTAGTGTTGTTAGACTCTTATCTGACCTGGTTTGAGATCAATTTACTACCTAACCTAACATCCTCTTCTAACACCAAGGTGAAATGTCATTTCTCAGTCCATGGTAGTCCACACAAAGTTATTTCTGACAACTGTACTTAATTTGCCAGTCAGTTGTTTCAAACATTTGCGAGGGAATGGGACTTTGTACATGTTACTAGCAGTCCAGAATACCCACAGTCAAATGGACTAGCTGAACGTGCTGTACAGAGTGCAAAGCAATTACTAGAGAAGTCAAAGTGTGATAATACTGATGTCTTTTTGAATTTACTCAGTCTCTGAAACATACCCCATAACGATATACTTGGCTTGCCTGCTTAGAGACTTCTGTCTAAGCAAACCAGAACAACATTGTGTATCAGTTCCAGTTTGTTGAGGCCTAAAGCAAAGAACAACAGAACAATAAGAGCTCAACTATTCAGAAAGCATTCTTTCCAGAAGTCCAGCTATGATAAATTGAGCAGATTTCTACGTCCATTGAAAGAAGGAGAGGCGGTGAGGATACAAACGGCGAAAGGTTTTGACAGGATTGGTCAAGTAACAGGTATATGTACTGAGCCTAGATCCTACTTTGTAGAATCTGCGGGTGTGGAGTACAAGAGAAATTGCAGACATCTTCCTGTACCAGAGTTGATATCGCAGCATTGATCCTGTGATACAGACTCTAGATCTCAGAGCAATCCAGACAATGTTCCTGTTGCAGAACGTGTCTTAACTTCTACTTCCATTCCTGATGATGTTCCTGATGTCCCCAAAGTTAAACATTCAGTAGAGACGGTCCCAGTTGCTAGACCTAGTTCTGATTTCTGTGTCACACGATTATGTCATATTTCCAGACCTAGTGTGAAATACACAGCAACCTGGACTTAATTGTCTATATGTATTTAGTTCTGTATAATTGCATGTCAAAGAATTATTTGTATCAATTGTCAGTATTGCATGACATATTTCTCAGAGGGAGGATGTAGAATAGTGTGTGCGTTGTACCTTTAAGAAGGGTTTCCAAAGACAGCACGTGCATATAAATAGCAAGCATGTTCTAGCTTCAGTGCCATTTTGAGAGTGCAGCCAGCGAGTAAGCATGTATGAGTATAATAGCTAGTTTGTTTATTATAAGTTTATCTAAGTTAAAGTTGTTAAGCCTCAATCCTGATGTGTTTGTACATAATACAACTGCTTGAACAGAACCCACAGAAGCTCATCTGTTTTATCCTGACTGGATGAGCAACACATAACTAAAATAAAAAAAATTACAATTGTAGAGAATTATTGAAAATTGGACTGAGGCAGGACTTACACCTTTGATGGATGTCAAGATTCACCTTTTGAGCTTCATTTTGCTCTTCTCAAAAGATGAATTCCTTGGCATCCATGTCTCCAACACAAAATGAGCTGGTTATGATCAATAAACTGATCATAATACACTTTCTCCGATGACGTTTATTCATCTGCATTTATTTATTTATCAAATGAACTACCTATCTGTCTGTCTAGCAATCTAGCTAGCTATCTAGCTATCTAGCTATCTGTCAGTCAGTTTTACATAAGTAGATGAAAGTGGCAAATTGAAACTGCATACACTGACATTGACCTGTTACTGTACACCTACAGCACCAGAAATGACTTTACAGAAGAGAGTAATAACAGTAATAACAGTAATAACAGTAATAACAGTAATAACAGTAGCTCTACAATAAAAAATGATGATGTTCTCTTACTTTTCTTACTGCCTGAACATCATTTGTACTTATCAATTCTTATCAAACAGGAAGCGCTTATTATTGCTTCATCTTTCATCTAAACATGATGTATTGTTCTTGATGATACTGGAACATGACAACATAAAGGCCTTTCATGCAGGCAACAGGTGGCTACTGTCCCTTGAATTTTTTTACAACATGAAAAGTACAATACCTTTTCAAGATCTGGAAGAGGGTTCCTGTAGTCTATCTGCAGAAAATTTCCTATTATGGGTAGAGCCCATGGACCTGGAGGAAAATTTCTGGGTCTTGTCCATTTCCAAAAGACAAGTGTCATTAACAGCACAAATAGCACAAGCCAGAAATGTAACATTATTGAATGAAGATCTGATAAAGTGGCAGAGAATGGTACTCTGTCATTTAAACCTTGACGGATAGTTTATGAAATATTCGCAGACTGTAGAAAAACTTCCATTATATAGATGTGTCCTGGCGGTCACTTTTTGTCATTTTTTTCATTCTGGAAGCAAGCCCATCTCTCCAATACTAATTAATGATCATGACCTGATTTGCCTGCCTGTCTGTTACAGTGAAAAGCAATACAAACATAATGAAAGTTTGCTTCTCTGGGTCACAGGAGTGTACTACCTTTATTTACTTGTTATTTTTTTATTAAATTCTCTTGCCTAAAATATTTAATGTTGTTGTGTCTTTCGGCTTTTCCCGGTTATGGGGTCGCCACAGCGGAACTTCGGTTGGTAGTTAATTTTTACGTGCCAAGTTACCAGACCTGACGCACATCCTTCAACGAAGGTACGCCCATTCACACATGTCTCCATGCAGATGATGCTCTAACTGAGAATCGAACTGTACAGCGTTTTACTGTGAGGTGACAATGCTACCGCAGCACCACCACTGTTCCTAAAATATTTAATATGCTTCATATATATCACATCAGATGAATCAGGAAACATAACACAATTATAATGTCAGCAAGCCTTCATGCATCAGGCATGTATGGGAAGGTACTTTTTAACTTGAATGGATACGACAAGGCACATACATACACAAAACAGATGGCATATGCTAAATTCCAGCAACACAACTGAAATAAGCTCCAAAGCTCCCTGTTCTCACACCTAATAAGGTAAATAATGCCACAGACCAGGACACTTACCTAATGTTGCATTTTATTTGTATTTATTTTTAAACAGTGATAGCCAGAAGAGAGGATGGACTCAGCTGGCTCATTTCATCCATATTCTATGTACATGAGTAAACCAACAAATACAAATACAGATTCTGAGAAGGGATAAGGGCATAATACATCTAGTTTATCCATAGGGAGAAAATACATTCTGAGAAATGTATGCATAAAAATAATTATGAAAAGTGACATCCAAAAGCTAGGTCAAGCAGTCATGGCAATATTGCTTATGATCCCAAAATGGGCAATCCATCCATTCATCCAAAACCCCTTATTCCCATTTTTGCACCTGGGGTCAGGGTGTTACTTCAGCAGTGGCAATCATCTAGAGCCAACATTTACACAGACAAGTGGCTAGTCCCTGCCCCAGTAGTTCTTCCACACCACACACTTGCACACACACACTCACCCCTATGGCCAATTGAGAGTATCCAATCCATCTGCTGCATGTCTTGGGAATGAGGGAGGAAACTGGAACACCTGGAGGAAACCCACACAAACACAGGGAGAATATGCAGATTCCATACAGAAGGAACCCCAGCTGAGAATCAAACCGTGGAGTCTCTTGCTGTGATGCAAAATGCACTCCACTGTGCCACTATGCTAATACAAATCCTATTATTCTAGCAACTTTCTAAGTTTACAGGAACAGTATTTAAAATCTGTCCCTATTTTTGTGCATTTGCCTCCCCATTATTATTGTTTTTTTATCCAGATTTCTTGTGATTAGAGGTTGAGAGCAGTGGTTCTGACAGTAGTGCACACCTCCCAGTAATGGCTACCCAGTTGATTCATGCTGACAGGGTAAAGTACTAGGTTGAGAGTTTAGGAAGAACCCCTCTGCAAGGTTCACAGACTGTGTAGGTAGTTGGTGGATTTAATTTCTACAGAGTGGGCAACATTATGTCGGGCTGACCATGAGCATACCTTTCCCATTAACCATTTTGACTTCACCTAAAAACAATGCTGAATGTAATACCTAAACTGCATAGCAGGACACTTGTTTGGATTGTACATTGTGCATAAATATGTTATGACCCACCACATCCCAACAATAATCAAGGAGCCTCAATCCTCATCATTGGCAACAGTGGGTGACATTCACTGAGAGTATAACAGACATACATACACTATTTCCAGATGCAGATCTCTACATCAAGTGCAATTTATCTTAAGAGCACACAGAGACCACAGTCAGTCTGAGGCTAGTTTCTCCCTCTTTCTCCAGATCGCCAGTAAGACTCCCCACTGGCACAGCTATTGAGTTGAAATTTCAGCTGAGTGACCAAGGCTAAACCTTCAGCACTCTTGCAGTCCTACCAGTGCTTCATGTCCCTGCCCAAGTAGCTGACACACATACTCTTTGAGGTTTGACTTACACACACACACACACACACACACACACACACACACACACACACACACACACACACACACCAGGGAAAGGCTGGTACAGGTTTACTAGCTATACCCCCTTCTGTGCAGATTATATGATAGTTAGCACTGCCACCAGTCAATCTTTATCAGCTACTTTAGGGCCCTTAACAAATGGTGTCAAATTCTACTGTGTAATATTAATACTAATACAAATGGTAGTTTAACCAAGAGCAAGGCTATTAGGAGTGGCCCACACAATGTCACCAAATAAATATGCAAGTACTTTCAAAACTTAAATATCTCTACATAGATCAGCAACAATAAAAGGTTTAAATATATTTAATAATCAATAATAAAAGAACAAGGCAATACTAAATATATATTCACAGTGACATCAGAGTTCAAAACCACAGGAAATATTTAAAATAATATTACAGTACAGGCTCACACAAATAATGAAAAACAAAATCTAAACTAAGCTTCACTATATTGCTGATTGAATGTAAGAGAGAGTTACTATACCCTAGCAATTTAATTAGAGCAAGGCAGATGATGTGGTGAGTGGTTCTTGTTGTCAGGTCCAAGACAGAATACAGAATGCTCTGTACTAAGAGACTTAAAATAATATCTAAATATTACTGCTGAGATAGCTTGCAGAATTACATTATTTCTGGACCTGTAAAAATACTCATACAAGGGGTTTTACTCAGATCTTTGGCAGGATGCTGGGAGTCATAAAACAATTATATTCCTTCATGCTTCCAAAGTAGCAATTAGTTCACCCTGAAGAGAAAATAGAATACTTCCTAGTGCAGACTTTGTGTCTCTAGTTGCATTGAAACCTGTCAGCTAGCCTGTAAAGTAATTTCATTTCAAGTATTTGTCTAAAGTTTGCTGGACTGAGGTTAACCCTCCAGTTTCCTCTGTTAACATATACATTTAAACAGTTACAACAGTGCAAGTACATTTCTTTTCTCTTCCAGTAGGGCACACTGTGGATACATTTCAAGCACAATCACTTTACAAATGCCTTTTCAACACAAACATCTGTACAGAGCAGCTGGATATACATATGATATACAGTTCTAATATATTTAACACAAGCATCTTATATAAATTAGTTTCATATTCACAAATGATATCATTATTTATAAAATTCTGGCTAGCTGTGCTGGCAGTACCTACTTTCATCACATATGTATGTAACAAATGTAAGTATGTCACTCTAATAGCACAACTAAAGTGCAATGTGTAATAAATGAATGATTCAGAGTAAGTATATGAACCTTTTACCTCTGCATTGCTGATAAAAGAAAAATTTGAGAAAGAACAACATCAACTTTTTGAGACTGTATGATACTAGCGGTAATAATAAATTACTTGTCCCCACATTTTCAACGTCTCTTTCATTACACAGCCTCATCTTCAGGAGAGAGGTAATTCAACTAAACCTGATGAACAAATCTCATTATGATAAAATTCAAATAAACTTAACATATAAAACTTATGCATTAAGTACACAAGTAATTGTAGGATATGGATAAATAACTTGCAAAGGTAGCTAATCATTATCATGCCATAAAATATCATATTATATCACAGCATATCTTATTTATTTAGTTAGTTATTTCTTTGAGATGACAGCTTAAGACAAAATCACAGGGAGATTAAATGAAGGCAGAAAATAAGAGAGAGGCCTGAGCTGATATACAGCTAATGTATAAATAATCATCCAGCTTTACTAATATCAAAATACTTTACACACATATAGTGAAGTGGCAGATTGTGTGACCATAAAAGGTATACATACCTACACAAACAACCTCGAAACTGCATGCACTACTTTTATGGTTGGGGGTTATTGTCCAAGATTCCAGAGAAAGAGATTAGATTTTAATATGTCATCTGAAGGACGGCTTACTACACCAGAACAATGATGTCCCATTGTTATATTCAGATGTCAGTGATCATGCATAACCTAAGTGCCCACCTGGGGCTAGTACCTGCCAACTTCCCATTCATTCCTCGTCATCTAACAGTGCTGTGTATTTCATTCTTTGTTTCTATGCTCAGAACACAGACATGTAAAATATACTTCTGCAATATACTGCTAAATTAAAAAAAATAACATAAAAATTAAGGCAAGTAAAGGGGAATGGCTAAGGCAGTGACTGACTGGCTGCATGGTGTATATGACTGCTCCTTTTTCCATTGTCATCATATTAGTTGTAACTATGACAAGATGTCAGAATGAGATGTAAGCCTCCTGAATGACCCATGTACTGGTTATGTGCGTTTGTGTGTTTGTGTGTCTGTATGGGCACTCAAGGTGAAATGTGTATGTGAGTGTCAGCAAGAACACAGCCAAGCTCTGTGTAGCTATACATTCTGGCATGTCAGACAGGTGTGAGCTGTGCATGGTAGAGGTAACGGTTCATCTTTGTCACCCCCGACTGTGAAAACTGGCTCTACCAAATGTTGCATTGGCACATCCATACTCATGGTCAGATGTGCTGTTGCTACCTGAACATGACTGGTGTATGCTGGATGGGATCTCCTCACAAGTGCGCCCAAGAACACAACCCCATGGCCAAACCACATCTGGTTGTGGGCACCTCAATCAGTGATGGAACAGTGGAAGAAGTGCCACTATGGGAGCATAATCGGGCATGACCACATTGGCTAACATCAGATGATGCTGCTGACTTACATCCACTTGGGTGCTGTTCCATTCCCAGCAGACAATGCATCACAGACACTGCCCATTCCATTGTGTCATTCACCTAATCCATTGACTCAGCCACATGGCAGAGGCAGTCACACACATAAGCATGTGCCACATCTACAATCCTAAGCATGTCCTTGGAGGCCCTAGAAGAACATGCTTATGCCTCCATGATGGCCCTAAACATACATCGATTGGCATGTAAAAATACACTGGGATCAGGTGGAGGATGGACAACAGGCCTTCTCTGAGCACCCCTAAAAGCCCTCCTATATGACACCTCACCCACACTTTGGCTACTTTTGGCTAAAGCCAGAGTCAACTGGCACTAAATCTGCAGTAACCACACAGCCCTGATCTAGTGTGTCACCCTCCACCTGTCCAGTTTCTGAGGGCTCAGTGGTCTAGGTATGTGTAGGCCTACTGACTATGTCTGAGGGAAATACAGGGGATAGCTGAATGTCAACCTCAGTGTCGAATTCAACCTCTGCACCCTCTGACTGTGCTTCTGTTTGGACACCATCATCATCAGTCAATCAATACTGTGTCATTAGGTGTCAAGAGTCCTACACTTCGATTGTCAAGATCACCTGTGATAATAAGCAACAAAGAAAGGATTGAAATTAATGTTACACTAAATATTTAAAACAATTTATATGACAACAAACTAAAACTGGTCAAACTATCACAGATGCTACAGCAATATACACACTCATTACACCCACCACACACGTACAGATAAATGCATATATCTGACAAATGGTCATCAATAATCCAAAAAAAAATATTTGGCTCACCATGTGATGACTCCACACTTGGTAGTGAGGATGGTCCTGGAAGAGATGAATCAAGGTAAGGATACAAATTAAACACCACAGTTGCAATAACATATGGGGACAGTGAAAACACAATTTTTCCTGTATGTCCATTAAAAATAGTTTTATGTGAAACTTGGCTGACACGTCCACCCATAGCCCATGTGCAGTGAACAAATGTGTAATTAAATATACTAATTTATCAATAGGTTCATAAAAAAACATCCATAAGAAGTATTACTTAAATTTTTCTATATTTTACTATACAAGCAAATCTTAAAACTTGCCATATGTAAGCTTACCTGAAAGAACGTCGGGGCACATACCTGTCCTCCCAGACACATCAGCACTGACATCAATAACCTGCTGATGTGCAGTTTCCATTGAGCTTTCTGAATCTCTGATAGTGGACAGGAACTTTTCATTTGGTGTCAGTGATGGCTCGGTAGCAGGCCCTCTTCCCCCCTTAGCCAGCTGTTCACTGGCAACTGCAGCTGCTTTCCTGCTGAGGAAATCATATAAGTGGCCCTATGATGCACCTGATGATAAGTCCTGGTGTGACCCCCTACTGCATTGATGTCATAGACTCTCTGGTTCCAAACCTGCATTCTGGCAGCCATATCCACACATCTCTTCTAAGGCAAGAAAGCACTGTGGTGCCTGAATATCTGCTCTGTTACATAATTTTCAGAGTGACTGAAAGGGGGTTTACATGGATTTATATGCTTGGGTGCCATAATCCTATGTGACATAAAAAAAGAGAAGGATACAACGTATAAATATCACATAACTAAATTCTGCTTATATACATATGTTTTTTAACAGTAAGCACTGGAGACACACATTTCAGTTATTAAAATTGAAGGTTATATAGTTATACCACATCACACTTGCACACAAACCAATGTTTGGTCCCAAATAAGGAGCACTACTTTAGTTATAGATTGTTTCCCACTGAAATAACAGGATGACTACACATTTTCAAGAGAAACCTCTTGAAACACAACCTTTGTTGTGGCAACACGCAAACAGTATTTGGCTCACACTCCCCTAAAACAACAAGCAAATGAAAGTTTGCACAAACCAAGGAATACCATATAATTCAAGAGTTATATATGCTTTCTACACAGTTCTTACAATGTGTAAACATTTACAACAGAAAAGTCAATTTTATATGATTGCCAGTCACATCTCATTTTGCCTGCCACTCCTCTCAGCCATCTAAGAAGCATAATACTCTGTGTCATTGACATAGTACATTACATTTCCCTTAAATAACATAGATGATTGTAAATTGACAATTTTAACAATAACAGTTATAATAAATGTTAATAACTTGTCTGAGAAATATAAATGTCGGCCAAAAATGCCTGTGCCTACTGTAAACTATAAAATGTGCATACATATAAAAGTTCCATTTTCTATAGGATACATATAATTTGGTGTGTAGCATGTTACAAAATCCAGAATGTATTTGAAAAATAAAATCATAGCTTAGCAAGATTAGAAGCCTTCTCTGCAGATAAATAAAAAGGAATTACTATCTTCTGTTTTTATCCATAAACACAAGTCTTCTTAGATTCAAGTTCCCTATCTGCACAGTTACCTTTTTATAGTGTAGATCCAAATCTCTGAGCAAAGTAAAGATGCAAATGAGGTGTGAACTCATTAGAATTGCTGAATACCAAACTTTTGACATCATGTAGCAGCTGTAAACGTAATGTAGGTAATACCACGCTGTTAGTTGTTAATGGATTGCAACAATGAATGATTAGTGGGAGGGAGAGGTAAGACACAACAGCAGTTCAGACTACCTTACTTGCATTGCATGTGTCACCCAGGATACATTTACAAAGAGTAAAAGTAATTGTAATTTTAACAAACTTTTAAATGGAACTAAACAGCACACATTTCTAATTTTTGTTCACTAATAGTCAGACTATCCTGCCTTTTCTGAAAATTTTTTTACTGTTATGCATTTTTATCATACATTTAAAGGGCAGTGGTACAATGTGCACTGTAGACCATATGTATGAGAGTACAGCACAGATAAGAGAAATTTGAACACAATGCAAAGACAGAGCTGCACTGGTGCAAACATAGTCATAAATGGTTGTGTGGCACTCATTGCACTAAATAAGTAACCACATTTGTACAAACACATGAAAATGCACACGTATATGTCTTGTTAATACTATGGAGGAAATGGAAATTGCTTGCATGCACATAATTTACTTTCCTGCTGCAAAGCTGTTTCTGTGGCAAACAGATAAGACACTCCTAATGTGTTTTGCAGGTTTATTGGTATGATAGTTTAAATCCAGAGTAGTGTAAAAATCTGTAAAATGTGTTAAAATGTATTTTGTAATGTTGTTTTTTTAAATATTAATTTTTTTGTGCTGCGCTGCTTAACAGACATAGGCAAGGATTCACGAAGCCTCTGTGTAAGAGTTATAACTCTTACACGGAGGCTGCAGTTAAACGGAGTGATGTCAGCATGCTTTGCATATTGATGAGAGCATGCTGAATCACACCTAAGTCTAACACGGTCCTTGTAAGACAGTAGGGGGCGTGTCCGTAGGCCGATCCCTGCAAGCGGACACGCCCCCAGAAGTGTAAAAGTGCCCAAAGTAAACACCCATATGTTTAATTGTCAAATGCACATTATTTGTTGCTGATAGACTGCTTGCACATCTTTATTGCCATAGCATTCCCTGTTTGTATGAACAACTTGTGCATCTGTGGAAGATGTTTGCATATGGGAGGGATCCACTATATCACGTATGTCTCTGTAGTCATTTAACTGTGTGCACTGGGCAGACTGTTGTAATGTGGTTGGTTCCTGGAATAACACGTAAAAATACCAGATATGTGTGTCCAACTGCTAAACTGAGATTTGGCCTAAGTGTGTGAGCATGCCCAGTTCAGCCTTCCCATGGCATGTTGTCTGACATATGTCTCATTTATCAAAGTGTGTGAGCATGCCCAGTGTGAGCATTCCATATGTTGAACTCTGCAGCCCACCACATTTGTGGATGAGTGTGAACTTCAACAAATATTACCCGTTTATGGTTGAGTGTTGTGTGTCATGTTGTGTAGTTACTGTACAACTGCTTTGTGTGTGAACACAACAGGATTATACTGTGCCTGCAGTGTTTGCATGGGATACTTTGCATACAGTTGTCAACATCCTTTCACACTGACCTAACACTGTAGTACTGTATAGTGTACTGGTAGTACTTTGACTGTGGTGGACAGTATCCTGGACTTTAGTGCTATCACTGCTTTACATTTCGATAGTGAGCACAACAGCCTGGTTAGGGTCCAGTTGTGTACATCTGACCATGTTGCATTCTGTTCAGATATGAACTACTTAAACCAGGCTTGTCCAACATTGGTAGTGTATTCCACAACATAGGTGTACATTTGCAAACACTAGCGATGTGCCCTAGTCCATGTCTAATGCTAGTTGGAGAGTGTGTTTGTCCTTCAACAAACATTGTAAGTGGAGTTTGCCATGACATATGTCATGGTTAGTATACTGTGCCTCTGTCTACCTGTGACATGACAGTGATACTCAGGATAAAGCTACCATCTCCCATCCACTCATCAAGATTCCTATTGAGGAAAATTGATAAGTGACTCTATGGGTAGCCTGTACTGGGAGTTCACTCATGGGTGGGGGTGGCTTCTGTGTTATGGATCATGCAGTACAGCTTGTCCTATGTACGTCAGTGCTGGGGTTCAGGTCTCTCATGTGCATAGCTCACTGCCATCCGGATTGTACAAGGTGCAGCATGTTTATTGATACCAGCAACACAGGCAACACATGGCATCTGTGCAAGCTCTTTGATACTCCTGGTGAGGTACTGTTGGGGACTTTACAGTTGATGGAGGTGTCTGCTGAGGTACATCCCACAGGGGCTACTGTAGTCAATTGTACCGCTGATGAAGGATGACTGCAGAGCCACAATGACCTCCCCTTATCTAGATCTGACAACCTTCATGATTAGGTGGGTATATGGTATGTTTCTGTAAACACTACAGCACATGTTTGTCCAGTGCAGGATATCTATCACCTTGTGTCCCCAGGTCTCTCATTACATGTTAACTACATAATGGGTTAACACCTATGTGGTAACTGGTGGGCAATTACTGTATATCCACGGGGGTTGACTATACACTTTTCTGAAATTAGCTTGCTGACATGGCTATGGCACCAGTTGTCTGTTTCTATGTGGCCCTTTTGTGGGATGCTTGTGTCAGCTGGTGGATCATATATGGTGAGCAGTTTGTAGTCCTCTGCAAACATGTTCAGACACAGTCCTTCCATGTTTGCCTGTACCTATGGGACATATATACCAGACGAGGGAGATCCCAGGACCAAGCCTTGTGGGATGCCAGTTATATCTGGTTTGTAGTCTGACATGGCTGCAGCATGTCTGACCATGTCTGTTCTGTCCTTGGTCTGGTTTGCAACCCCTCTACTGACATAGGGATTTATATTTAAGCTGGTGAGCTTATCTATAATGAACATGTAGGGTATTGTATAGAAGCCTTTGCAAGGTCCAACTACGCTGTGTGGACCACATTGCCCTCATCAATGACCTTAATGACTGTTTCAATTGAGTAAAACATGTTTAGGGGCAGGATCTGCACTTAAGAAAGCCACACTGGGTAGGGTCCAGTGTCAGTAGGTCCCCAATATCTTTATGTCTGTGGTACATGCTGATCCTTTCCATAGCTGTGCAGACAGAGCTTCTCAGGATTCTGGGGTAGTAGTTTTCAGTATCCATTCAGGCAACACCTTTGTTGAGAAGGACCACTGTTGTTGTACACTGCTCTTTGGGTACATATTCTGTGGTAAGGCTGACATTGAGCAGTAGTGTGATTTGGCATTCCATTCATCTTGGAGTCCATGTTGCACTCAGCCCAGGACACCATCTCATACCATTGCTGCTGTGTGTTTTGCTTTGTAGATGCTGGCTGTTACCTCAGCATCTGCAATGTCAGGGGGCCAGCAGTCTGCTGGGATAGATATTCTGCATTCTGGGGGGGGGGGGTTTGCACTGCACCTGTCAGGATGTATGTTGGCAATATGTGTGTGTGTTTGTGGTATTTGTGTGATTCAGAGCATATCTGTGAATATCCAACATGGTTCCTACCATCAGTTGTGAAAGCCTTGGGATTATCCTTAGTGTCCTGTACAATTTGTATCTTCATAGGTTCATAGGTTCATACTAGGCTATCCACCCTAGGGCATTTGTTAGCCTATCCAGAGTGTGTGTGGCTTTTGCCACCCCTTGCTATGTGAATATTATGGCCATTTATGATTTGCTTTGCTGTGCCTCTGTCTGGACATGACACAGTGAAGACCCCCAGTGTAACTCTACAATCATCCATCCACTTGGCAAGATTCCTGTTGAAGAGTGTCAGTGAGGGGCTGTGCCTAACATGGAGTGGGATTCTGGTCCAGGGTGTGGGGAGCCTCTGGATTATGTATCTGTCCCACCAGCACATCCTATTTCATTATTTGTTGAGGTTGGCATCTCTCACTCTCACAGCTCCGATGGCTTTGAGTTTTCTGGTGTGGAGCATGTCCATTACTCCTGTGTTGGGCATGGCCTTCTACAACAGGCATGCAATGCCTCTGTGTAGGCAGTATGTGACTGCATTCAGCTGGGGTGTCTACAGCCAGGCAGCATATGACATATATTTGAGACCCTTTATCCTCTTGGTGAGGTACCTTTGAGGTCTTTCTAACTGCTGCAGGTGTCAGGTAAGGTACATCCCATATGAGGCATTGTACTAGATTATGGGTGTGATAAGATAACAGTATAGGGGCACAATGACCTCTGTTGACATAGATGTGAATCCTTTCCTGATACGGTGTCAAATGTAGACAGTCTTCCTAGCCACATTGGCAATGTGAGTGTCACATAACAGGTTACTGTCCACTTGTGTCCCTAGGTCCCTGATTACTCCTTCCATACATAATGGTTTACCACCTATGTGGTAATTTGTGGTACCTTGTTTGGTATTTGGTGGGACATTCATACTATCCAGTGTCTTCAGGATGGCTGGGTGGGGTTCCTGTGTGTGAGAGTGTGGTCTGTAGCATGCTACCGACTGTACAGCAGTCTTGCCTACAGTTAGTTGCACATGGGTGGACTCCAATGCCTTGTGCATTGTCAGTTACCTGGACGTATGGGTGTCTGTGCTGAATATGGATACTCACCCTCCTTTTATGTTTTGTTCCAGGTTTTGGGGCCATGACACATGATATGTGGTATAACCTGGTAGTGCTGGTGTGCTGTCAGGAGGCTTGCAGCAGGTTTCTGTCACTGCACAGACATCAATGTTCTCCATACTGGGGATGGCCCTTGGGAGCATGCATATTGGGGTTTACACATCTGGCATTGGTCAGCATTACCCTTATGTTTCTTTCCACTTATGTTTTCTAGGGTGGTGGGTTAGTCTTTTCAGCCTTGCCTACAAAAGGCTCTATGTAGGTGGCAAAGGCCTTATCCGATATCCAGATGCCCAGGGGTAACAGGTGCAAGCCATCCCAAGAACAGCTGTGTGGCTTGTCAAGCATGACATCCCAAGCAGACAGACATTGGATCCCCTTGGAATGACACCAGTAAGTGTGCCACTTGCTATGACTGATCATTCCGTGTTTGTACTGTGGCATTATTCTTGGTAAGGGTAGGATGCTGCAAACGGTGTGTGTCATACCGGCCTGGACTACGTAATCAGAGAGCTCATCTATGTCTCTTTTCATGTAGTGTAGGGAGGTACATCTCAGGTCATTCACACCAGCATGGACTATGACTGCATCATATTTCTACTTGCTTTGGAGTGACCTGCATACTTCTGTTACGTGGCGTATTGTGGCAGCCTACAGGCAGCTTACTGTACCCTTTCCCTTGTTCAGTCTGGTGTGCGGGACAGCAGTTTGTCTGACTATGGAGTCACCTATTACAACTGTATCAGGCATGTTGTTTCTCCTTCTGGCCTGTGACTGTTTGGCACACCAGCTTTGTGTACTATGTGTTGCATGTGCTATGTTTGGAGGTTGTTTGATTGGGTGTCTGCTTTAGAGGCCTCTGTTGGTGTGCTGTGTTTGTAATTTGTGCCTCTGGGAATGTTTTTCTGTGTTTATGTGTTTGGTTTGCAGTTGTGATAGGTCTATGTGGGACTGTGTTTGTGGTGTGTGTGGTTACCTTCTCCTCCTGACTAGTTTTGGGAGTACTGAGTTGAGGGAGCTCAGCCTCCAGTTTGGATAGATGGTTGCATCTCTCACATATATTTGTATTTCTTGGGTGGAGTTGGGGGTTGTCTGTGTACTTGGAGCAGGTGTAACATTGCCTTAGGATTCACAGATTCAACTTGTTGTGGCTGGCCTTAGTGGATTGTATGTGTGGACATATTTTATTGCCATACTACTGATCAGTGATTACTTCATTGTTTATGTTTGCTCTATCATGTAGTAGCTTCCTCATTCTCTTGCATGGTTTGTTTATGGCTGGTGTCCACCATGCCAGATGCCTGCGTGTATGGCATTGTTAGACCCAAAATCAGAAAAAAGGCCAGCACCAAGGAAGGTTCAAAAGTAGTTTAATAAAACTGAAACTAGACCGGTTTCAGCAGCAAGGCTTTCATCAGTAGTATAGTCAGCAAAAAGCACTTAGTCATCATCTTATATAATGTTCTTTAAGGCATCTATATGACATCACTTCCTGATAAGTCAAAAATGCTAACAAGGCAAAAGTAATTGAAAAATACAATCAAGGCAAAAGTAATTGAAAAATACATAGTTCAGTAAACATTAGCCTGAGTTGCATGCATATCTCCAGATTATAATGAAAAAATCCAAAGAGACACAGTATACTGGTATATCAATGATAATAAACAAACTTAATAAAAAACATACAATAAAGGGTAAATGCCCAAAAATAAACCCGAAACAAAAGTCAGGTTATAAGAATTCTGGTGTTGAATACCAGCCACAGTATCCTAAAATGAGCTGAAATGCAAAAACCTAAGCAATGCAACCTGATAAGAAATGAGTACATATACGTATTGCAAGTAATGGTTAATTACAAATTATAATTTATCATTTAATCCAGGAGGGAAAAGCCCCCCAAGTTTAATGATCCACCTTTTTTCTTTGGTATTTAGGATATCGTGCCAACCTGTTTTAAAAGATCGATTCCCTATGATATGATCAATGATGGTGAATGTAAATTTGGCAGTGGGATGTTTGATAACATGTCTATATAGTGCATTAGTTAATCTTCTGTTTCTAATGTCACCAAGGTGTTCAGAGATCCTGACACGAAACTGTCTAGACGTTTGGCCAATATAAAATGCATGACATGTACATGTGGCAAGATAAATAATCCAGTCTGAACTGCAGTTACCAAAAAACTGTATGTCGTATATTTGTCCAGTGTTCCTACTAGTGAAAGAAGTAGTTTTGAAAATATAGTTACAAAAACTGCAATGTCCACATGGATAAATGCCTGAAAGTTTATCTCCAGTAAGTGTTCTTTGAGTTGGAGTGTGATCCATGACCCTGTTTTTTTATAGTGTGAAAATAAATTCCCTAAAGTTTTGCCTTTCCTATAGGAAAAATAACATCGTTCTCCGAGATGTGTATGGCATTGTGTCTTGTTTTAATTTAGGATTGCATAATCCAAGCATTCCTGGCAATGTTCATGGAATGGCTGTATTACAGGTTCTGAGGTGTGGCCCATATTTTGCACCTGCACAGGACCTTTAATGGATTTCACACAAGTTTGGAGGAGTGCAAATATTGCTTTACACATGTTTTCCACTGTGGTTTTCTGGCCAGGGACTGTGGTCAGGATTTGTATATCCAGTGTTATTACTCTATGGTCTGGTTTTACCAGTGAGCAATACACTTCTCGTCTTGCCATCCAGTACCCATGTTGCTGATTATCACATCCAGTATGCTTACCCCTCTTGTGGGAGTGGTACATTGTTCCTGGGCCTTTTGGTTTATGGATGCCATGAACTTTTGTCCTACACTGTTGGAGCTAGTATAATGCTCCCAGTCTATGTCTGGGTATTTTCAGTCACCCAATATAATGTGGTTCGGAGGACTTGATATATTCATGTATTCCAGCATAGGCCAGGTGCAGTTCCTGGTGTTGGGACAGTAGTCTGTAGCAGGCTATAAACTGGGGGGCAGTTTTAGCCACTGTTACTTGACCATGGCTAGTCCATGCTGCTTCTTGTTGTGGTACCAACATGGGGGTATGGTTATCCATGACAATTCTTGCTAGTCACCCTCCTTTTGTAGATTGTTCCATGTTTTGAGGCTGTACAGCACAGTATGAGGTGTAACCTGGTAGTGTTAGGGTGCTGTTGTGAGCCTTGACTCAGTTTTCTGTTACAGCACAGATATCAACATTCTCCATACTGGGTGAGTTTAGACTGCATGCATCTTGCTGTTTCGACTTATCCCTTATCTTATTCTTATCCCTTCTGATACCTGTGGAGATAGGTTTGTGTTTTGAGCCTTACCTATTCAGGGCACACTGTGGGTAACAACAGCCTTTGCCAGTATCCATACAGCCTGCACTGATAGGTGCACGCCAGTCCTAGCAGGTGGAGCATCATGTCATGCTCAGCATGTCATCCCAGACTGGCACACATTGGATCCCCTTTGACTAACTGCGATACTTCAGTCAATTATTGCACTTGATCATCTCATTGTCATATTGTGGCATGATGCTTGGTGAGGGTAGGATGTTAGTCAGGGTCCTCAGGTGTGCATATAGTACATGGTGTTACATTACTTAACACATGGCATTCATGCCTCAGGTGGTGCTGCAGGGCTGCCTCTGTCGGATGCGCATATTACACTTCCCTGTACATGTTTGTGAGCAAGTCATGTCATTGTAGGCATCCATGTTATTATTTGAGTGAGTCAGAGGGGGTATCATTCCCAGGGTTCCTACTGAGCCAGTGTATGTGCTATGCATTGCCTCTTTGCCAAGGCCAGCGCATACTGGGCACTCCTCCTTCTGCCTACTGGGGCAGGCTCAGGTTGTTCCTCCTCTGAGTCATGCTCTGCCTGTGATGGCCTTGGCAATGGTGGGGGGCTGTTTGGCCCAGCCCTATGCTGGTCCTGCTGCAGCTGTTTTCGCAAGATCATATTATGTAGCATAGCGCATGCCATGACAATTTGGGTACATGTAGTTGGTGTGTACTGCAAGGCTCCACCAGATGTGTCCAGACACCGGAACCGTGACTTGAGCAGCCCAAACACATGCTCTATTACATTACATGTTTGTGCGTGTGCCTCATTATGGCGTTCCTGTTCAGGTGTGTGTGCGTTTCTGATGTGTGTCATCAGCCACGGCTCCAGTGCATAACCTGCATCCCCCACTAGGTGTCCGTGTGGGATGTCCCCATTGGCAAATGTCTGGTACAGCTGCGTCAAATGCCAGATGTGGGAATCATGGTAGCTCCTAGCACAGCCAGCACACACATTCATTATTATGCCCTGGGCATCACACACGACCTGGCAGTTGATGGAGGGGAAGCCCTTGCGGTTGATGTATGCCCTACCCCGCTCACTGGCTGGTGCTTTGATGCGTATGTGCGTGCAGTCTATTGCACCCACTACCTCAGGGTATTCCGCTATTTGCTGGAAGAGACGCATATTGCTGGCCAATACCTCACGGGCATTGGGGAAATATACATGATCACCGACATGTGCTGACATGGCATCCAGGAACTGGTGCAGTACCCTGGAGGCTGATGCCTGTGATATCCCCATCATATCACCAGTTGGTCTCTGGAAGGTACCTGTTGCTAGTATTCTTAGGCCAACACATACCTTGGTTTCCACTGGGATGGGTTCCCCTCTGTTGGTTCTGTGTGTGAAGCGTGGCCTGCACAGCTCCATTATTTGCTGCAGGAGGTCTCTGTCCACTCTATAGTGCTCTACTATCTCCAGCTCATGTAACCCGTGGTAGGTGACCCTGGGCCTGTACACTCTTCTCTGTCTCCTCACTGTGGGTTGTCTGGCATCATCTGCATTGTCACCACCCTCAGCAAGTCGCCTATGTCTCATTATGACAGCTATGTCAGCCCCTAACATTTCTGCTCTGAGTTCAGCTTTTTCAGTTTTCACTTCTAATAACTTACTCCTGTCTTGTAGTGTCTCTTGAGAGAAACATCCTGCACTGCTGTTTGCAGAGTTTTAAGTGCTGGGCTGGGCTACTATTCTGCCTGTGTAATTGCCTGCTTCTAATTGTTTTCACCTGCTAGCTCCAGCAGTATTCCCTGCTAGCTTCCTACTAAATCTGTTGCTTCCTTTTTCCTCTCTGTTTCCTCAGGGAGGAGCCGTGTGCAAACCAGCAGAAACACGCTCACAGTGGCTTACACGCGCGCGCACACATGCTTACACGGTTCAGAATCTGCTTATTCTGATTAAAACGCGTGCACACCCGCGCAATCAGTGTTAAACATCTTCCAACACGCTCCCACATGCTCAGTCTGCCTTACACACGCGTACACTGCCTTACTCGCATTTCATGGCACGCACACGTGCGCATGCACGCCCAGCAAGGAACTTTGGTGTAGGCAACAGTGTACACCTTCCATTTCTTGACTTTCTCATGCTTATCTAGTGGCACACCTCTTTCCATGATATCTGTCTGACATCTGTCATGTAACTCTGACCTCCAATGAACTGCATTTCTTTCTACCATTCCCCCCTGTGATGTCACCTATCTCCTACTCTGTTCCTCCCCCTTCTGTAACTCTTACACTACTCAGACTGTGCTCATTTGCTATGTGACAGTGGAATTCAGTATCCTAACACTCATTTGCATCAGATTGCCTACTAATGCTTAGTTACATCTCTTAGACTCAGCTTCCCCCCTTAGCAACCACTACATGGTGGCCATGTTTGTTTTGGTCTGCTTGTCCCTGCATTGACATTCCATGTATTGCATAAAACCCACATTTGTGGGTTTATAACCTTCGTTTTTATGTTTTATACAGCGCAGCCCATTTGCGTGTGGCTGCGCTGGGTTTAAACATTTTTAATATATTTGCATCAGGTTACCTTGCCAATGGCCACATATTTGGCCATTGGCATGCTGCCTGACACATATGCACCCTTTATTTGGAGCTGACATGGCTCCATTACAGTTTTTGCAGAAACGTACTCAGTTGTCAACTGAGTACATTTCTGCAGCTAAAACGGCTCTTACACGGGCTGCTCTGGGCTTCCTGGATCACTAATCATCCTCATTTGCATGCTATTCGGCTGCAAGTGAGGTGACTAGCTTATCCACACCCACTCCGTGTAAGAGACGTTTTAGCTTGTCTCTTACATGGACTTTGGGCTGTTCCTGGATTGCGAAGGCTGCATGGAGTCTTACACTACTCTTAGACTCCGTGCAAGCCTTCGTGAATACTGCCCATAGAGTGAAACAGATAAATATTTTAAAAGTAATGGAAGTTGCTTCTATGATAAGGACAGCATAAATTAGAGCTATCAATCAACTGTGTGTGTAGCACACCTGGTAAACATGATGAAGTAGGATATGTAGATCTTGATTCACGTCCCAGATTTTTCCTTTAATGAGAAAAATTAATAAACACTTTTTACAATAATAATGCATACTGAGCTTTGCCTGTCTTGTTTGCATGGTGCTCACCTCTGCTCAAACACAGCATAATGCCACAGACAATAAGGAGACATTGTCAATTTCAAAACAGATGCATTGTTACAGTGTTACTTCTTTTGCCTTCCATCACACAAACATGCATAAGCATAAGCAGCGTTGTATGGCAGTCAGCATGCTTGTGCAACACCTGCATTTCCACAACACCTGCAGACAATAAGGAGACATTGTCAGTTTCAAAAGATACATTGTAACATCTTTTGCTTTCCATCGTGCAAATATTCTAAGCAGCGTTGTATGGTGCTCAGCAAGCTTACCAAACACTTGTAGACAATAAAGTGATATTGTCAATTTCTAAAAAGATACATTGTAACATGTGTAGTCTTCCATTGCACAAACACACTGAGTGGTGTTGCATGGTGGTCAGCAGTCATACACAGTGATGAGTGCAAAAACTACACCTGCTGCTTAGTTCAACCTGTGGCAACAGATGTAAGTTAATGACCACAGTATACGTGAGTCAGGCTTCTAATCCAGCAAACTGTTAGTTTTATCAATGCAGGTCCACTGTAATTTAGCAGTGAGCATCATGCAAATTATATGTGTGACTGAGGGTGTACAGACAATTGTGTTTCTGTAATTAAAAGTGTATTTTCTTTTCTGGGATGGATGTCATACTTCAGTGATAGTCATATACACATAAATGTATAAACCAGGATCTTGATAGGTCACAAACATACATAGTTAACCACTCACTGTTTAATAGGTCTATATAATTAATGAGCATGTCTGACAAATATTTCATCTGTGGCAAGGAGGAAAAAACACCTATATGGAAGAATATGTGTTCTCTGTATTACATAGCTTTGAATTCCACATTATACAAATTACTTTTATCAGTGTATAAAGCCACACAAAAGATCAAATCATAAAGTCTGTATACCCCAATACGTGTCTGAAAAGTTAAGTCATCTAACAGATACAGCAGCATACGACCCACAAACTAATGCTATCACATTACCCTTCCTGTTTCATAAACTGCCTTCTGTCCTGTTTTTACTTGTTGCTCTGCTTAACATCATGCAGACATGGTTGGCATATTTGTGTGGGTTTCTGCACTAGCCAAAAATGCAATATCATGAATTGACAGGAAAACACTTTAACTGTTGCTGTATGACCTGTGTTTACATAGCAGGAGCTAGGAACAAAGATGCCTAGTGTAGGGCTCAAAGATGGGGTATAGATGTGTCCAGAATATTCACTGGACTCCTTGTGAAGTGCCACAGTTGTAGGGTTTTGAAGGAGGACTATACCAGGTCTCAATATAAATCAGAGGTTGGAATAGTCTTGCCAAGGCTGTCTCCAGTGTGACTGGCATTCCATGCACTGGATACCAATACAGACACCATTACAATGACCTGAAAAGGTGCAAGCAGGGACAACTCAACCAATGGATGGATGAGTTTAGGACTGCAGACATCCCACAGTTATGTAAGTATGCAGTTAAAGATACTTTAAATTATATACAAAGCTGGAGATAGCCAAGACTGGTATGTATAATGCTCTTCTCTTTTCTTCTCCTCTTTATTTTATTGCTGACCAGTAGATTTCAGTGAACAGGGAGGCCCACACTGAATGCTGAGAAAGATGGAGAGATGCAAGTGTATATATGCCACGCAAATTAATTATTGAAGCAAAAAGTAGGAATGTGAACTAAACTACAGCAACCACAGCAACAGCTTTAAGCATACATAGCTATTGAGCACAAAACCGTCCAAAGTGTTCAAGTAATCCATGTTTATTGTGACTGCTTTCGCAGTAATCACTACTGTTTCATCAGACAAAAAGTACACTTCAACCTTTTCCCTTTTTAAAAACACACAACAACCAATCTAAAATTTATATGCCATCACATGACAGTATTTAATGTGCTGCAGTACTAAGAAATTCATACATAAAACAGAATAATAAAAATTACAAATAAAATCCAAACATAACATCCAAGGGTGTTAACTTTTAGTGTAACCGCCACTTGTAATACTAGCCATATAGTTTATTTAACTCACTGTGTAGTCGGCCCAGCCTTCTATATAGGTAAGATGGCAGTGGGACAATCCTAGATTGGATCGTGGTCTCTGACCCCCAATAAAATATTCAGCACAGGAACCCTCCCAAGCAGTATCAGTGACCACTTACCTGTCTATATAACTCGTAAAACCACATCAGCATTAAACAGACATCAATATAGAAACGCCAGGGACTTATCACATTTTTGCCCCACTACCTTTAACAACTCTTTAAAAAGCATTTACTGGGATCCCTTAAAACTACTTCCCCTTGATGAAGCAGTTGAATTTTTCAAGTCTACTTTCCTTAACATCTTAAACAACCTCGCTCCCTCCTGGCTAAAATGCATAAAAGCTAGGCACGCCCCATGGCTGACAAGAGCAACCAAACAAAGCATGGCTTCTAGGGAAAAAGCGTGAAAGCTTTGGCATAATGACAAAAATCCTTCTGACCTTATAACCTAGAGGTACCTTTGCAACCAAGTAAAACACATAGTTTTTAAGGACAAAAAAAGACTACTGTCATAATCTTCTTCCCAGTTAGGGGTCACCACAGCAGATTACATGTCCACTCATGACTGGCAGTGGGGTTTTTACAGTGTTGAGTTGCCAGCCTGGCACTGAACCTTCCACAGAAGGCACACATACATGGCCAATTTAGAGTGTCCAATCCACCTACAGCATGTCTTTGGGAGGAAACCCATGCAACCACAGGGAGGACATGCAGACTCCGCACAGAAGGCACCCCAGCCAAGAATTGAACCTGAGAACTTCTTGCTGTGAGGCGGCAACGCTAACTACTGCACCACCATGGCCACCCACTACTACCATAATCTGCAAAACAAAAACAACCCAAAACAATTCTGGACCTCAACCAACAACCTACTTTCTCCTGGATCAAACAATAACCCCTGCCCAAATCCAGAAAAAACCTGATTGAAATAGCCACACTCTTCAACATATATTTCATAGACATCATAACTAAACTTACCATTAGTTTCCCTCATAACCAGCCTAAACCATCACAGCCCCATCTACAAATACCTCATTTTCCCACTCGTATAACTTCTCTCTAGCACCTATCCCTACTGCCACAGTAAAGAAACTACTTCTCAAACTAAAACCTTGTACTACTGCCCCTGACAACCTGCCCCCATAATTCCTTTAAATAGCTGCAAACGCCATTGCCTATCCTGTCAGCTTACTTCTTAATAGAGCCATTAAAGAGTCTTATGCTCCCTCCAGTTGGAAAAAGGCATTCATTCCTCCCACTGCACAAAGATGTTAACAACACAGACATCACCAACTTTAGACCCATCTCATAAATCCTGGAAAAATGTATTCACAACTAACTCCAAAACTTTTTTACTCAGCAATAACCTACTATCACCAACCCAGCATGGTTTTAGACCTGGGAATAGCACCATTATAGTTCTCATATCTATCTGTGATTCTGTCAAAAGGACTAGAGACACCGGGAAACTTATCTCCTCTCTATTTCTTGACCTTTCTAAATCCTGTGATACAGTCTCTCATTCTCTTCTTCTTATAAAACTGTCCAACTTAGGAATCTCTCATTCCACCCTATACTGGTTCACCAACTACCTCACAGACAGGCAACAAGGCACTATATGGCTACAATCTTTCTCTCCTTTCCTCAGCACCACCACTGGTGTACCCCAAGGATCCATCTTAGGGCCTCTGCTCTTCAGCATTTTTATCAATTACTTCCACTCAACTCTAACCCATGGTACAGCCATCCAGTATGCAGATGACTCCACTATCATCTGCACTACTAATTCTTCACCTAAAACTCCTGAAACTTACCCAGTCAGCTCTTAGCTCCACTGAAATATAGATGGCTAACAACCACCTTGCGTTAAACCCTAAGAAAACCAAATTAATGCTATTTTACCCCTAAGAAGTCCACTACTGTAAAGAGACACTCTTTTACTGTTCTCTCCCAAGATAACACTCCCCAGCTCAGATCCATTAATAATGCTTCCTTCTTCAAAAAATCTTTGAGACAACATCTCTCCTCCAGATGGCTTTGCTCATGTGCTAGCTCCTCACAACCTATAACCTGACCTCATCTCTCTTCTGCTATTCCATTCCTTTAGTAAAAAAGGTAGTGTTTGACTGTACTAAAACAATATACTGTGAAATTTGTTGTTGTAGTACCGTCTGTTGCTGTTTACTATTCAAATGTATGCATTGTTTTAAATCATTGTTCTTAATGTTTTCTATTCTAATGTATGTATTATTCATTGTGGAGCTTTTCTTCCTCCTCACTGAAAATGGGTACCTTTTGGCCCAGTGGACCTTCCTGGTAAACAAATATAAATAAATAAATACAGTTTTTTGAGAAAGAATAAGAGAACATATTTACACCATTAATAATAGAATTAGTACCAATATCCTGGCAAACCACGCTATACAAAAGGGTACAGGTCATAGCTTTAAGTTTCTAGCTATTGATACTATAACACCTAGTGTAAGAGGGGGACATGTAAGAAATATAACTGAAACAAGTGAGATGAGTTGGATCATTAGAATGAGGGAGAACAAGGGTAGTGGACTGAATGCTAACATATTTATTAAAGCTGTACTAAAAGCAAGACCCAGAAGGAAAAGTTAAATATTGAGACTGTCTACTATAAATATATTATATATATATATATATATATATATATATATATATATATATATATGTGTGTGTGTGTATATATATATATATATATATATATATATATATATATATATATATATATATATATATTCTTCCAATTTATTTATACATGTTGATGTTATGTTTGGACTTTATTCACAACTTTTTATTCTGTTTTATGTATAAACTTCTCAGTACTGTAGCACTTTTGTGATGGTATAAAATTTTTTGATTGGTTGTTGTGTGTTTTTAAAAAGGAGAAAGGTTGAAGTGTATTTTTGTCTGACGAAGCAGTAGTGATTACTGTGAAAGCACTCACAATAAACTTGAATTACTTGAACACTGTTCTGTTTTGTGCTGAATAGATACGTACACTTAAAACTGTTGCTGTAGTTTGGTTCACATTCCTAATTTTTGCTTCAATTATTTACACTTTTGGACTTACTAAAACAATAAGTGAGACGGTCATCAATCAGTAAAAGCAAAATGAAAACTCCAGAAATGCTAGAACATCTACTGAGTGAACTCCCAAACCTCTTGTGTCAGAGGCACATGGGATATATGCAAATGACCCTTATGAACATCAGGTGTTTCAGCTAATTGGCAATTCTGACTGTTTATGACTTGTTTCATCATTTTAATGGACAAATTCAGACCAATTAAGCCAAACCCCACTAACTGTGGATATGCATATCATAACTTTGTTATGACCTCATCAGCACAACACAAGCAGAGTGTTTGACTAAGCAAAAGAAACACGGCTGTTATATCCAGCTGATGTCCATTATCATTAGGGTGACTGCAAAAATATCCCAAATAACAAACTAAAACAATAAATGAGAAGGTCACTGAAAAACCAATCAGTAAAAACAAAAGGAAAATTCCAGCAGATCTAGAACATCCACCGAGTGACCTCCCAAACCTCTTGTGTCAGAGGCACATGGAATATATGCAAATGACACTTATGAACATCAGATGTTTCAGCTAATTTGCAATTTTGAATGCCCATGACTTGTTTCATCGTTTTAATGAAACACCTCATGTTCATAAGGGTCATTTGCATATATCCCATGTGCCTCTGACACAAGAGGTTTGGGAGGTCACTCAGTAGATGTTCTAGCTTTGCTGGAGTTTTCATTTTGTTTTTACTGATTGGTTCTTCAGTGACCTTCTCACTTATTGTTTTAGATAATGGACATCAGCTGGGTTAAATTTTTGACACCCTTTAAAACGAACTATCTAGATGGGGTTCATTGTTGGCACTAAAACAATATACTGTGAAATTTGTTGTTGTAGTATTCTAGTCTGTTGCTGTTTAGTATTCAAATGTATGCATTGTTTTAAATCATTGTTCTTAATGTTTTCTATTCTAATGTATGTATTATTCATTGTGGAGCTTTTCTTCCCGAGCCTCCATTGAAAATGGGTACCGTTTGGCCCAGTGGACCTTCCCGGTAAACAAAAACAAACAAATAAATAAATAAATAAATAGAAGGTTTTCGAACAGAATATGAGAACATATTTACAACATTAATAATGGAATTAGTATTAATGCTCTGGCAAAACATGTTATACAAAAGGGTACAGGTCAAAGCTTTAAATTTCTAGCAATTGACACTATAACACCTAGTGTAAGAGGGGGAGATGTAAGGAATATAACTAAAATAAGTGAGATGAGATGGATCATTAGAATGAGGGTGAACAAGGATAGTGGACTGAATGAGAAAATATCTATTAAACCTGTACTAAAAGCAAGACCCAGAAGGAAAAGACAACTAATGAGACTGTCTACTATAAATATATATATATATATATATATGGTTCCACTATCATCGAATTATCATTTCATCGAATTGCAAATCATCGAGACCAAATTGTCGAAAACTCAAATCGTCGAAAACTCATAACATCAAATCTCAAATCATTGAAAACTATAAAGCAACTAGAAATATCATTCCAGACACTGTTTACTACATTTATGCAGGGGGGCAAGCCTCCCATGCACCCCTCCCCCCGTAAATTAAATATACCAAGTCCAAGGTCGTACTACAGTGGGGTTAGGAAATTACCTTTTTCCCCCACTGTAGTGCGACCTTGGAGTTGGTATATTTAATGTATGGGTGTGTGGGGGGGTGCAGGGGGGCTTGCCCCCCTGCATAAACGTAGTGAAAACTCTGTGGGACGTTATTTCTAGTTGCTTTATAGTTTTCAATGATTTGAGATTCGATGTTATGAGTTTTCAACTATTTGAGTTTTCGACTATTTGGTCTCGATGATTTGCAATTCGATGAAATGATAATTCAATGATATGAAGTGGAACCATATATATAAATATATATACATATATATATATATATATATATATATATATATATATATATATATATATATATATATATATATGGGATCACTACATAAACTCAGAATTTTGAACTATCGAATTTCAAAATCTTAAGACTTCTCTTTCGGCTGTTTCCGTTAGGGGTTGTCACAGCGGATCATCTATTTCCATTTCTTCCTATACTCTGCATATTGCTCAGTCACACCAACAGCCCGCATGTCCTCTCTCACCATATTCATAAACCTTATCTTAGGCCTTCCTCTTTTCTTCTTACCTGGAAGCTCCATCCTTAGCATCCTTTTCCCAATATACCCAGCATCCCTCCTCAGTACATGTGCAAACCAACGCAATCTCGCCTCTCTGACTTTGTCTCCAAACCGTCAAACCTGAGCTGACCCTCCAATATACTGATTCTTAATCCTGTCCATCCTTGTCATACCCAGTGCAAATCTTAACATCTTTAACTCTGCCACTTCCAGCTCTGACTCCTGCCTTTTTGTCAGTGCTACCGTCTCCAACCCATACAACATAGCTGGTCTCACTACCCTCTTGTAGACCTTCCCTTTCACTATTACTGGTACCTGTCTGTCACAAATCACTCCTGACACTCTTGTCCATCCATTCCACCCTGCCTGTACTCTCTTCTTCACCTCTCTTCCACACTCACCATTACTCTGAACTGTTGATCCCAAGTACTTAAACTCATCCACCTTCGCCAACTCTACTCCCTGCATCCGCATCCTTCCTCTATCCTCCCTCTCATTCACACACACATATATTCTGTCTTAGTCCTGCTGACCTTCATTTGTCTTCTCTCTAGAGCATATCTCCATCTCTCCGGGGTCTCCTCCACCTGTTCCCTACTCTCATTACAGGTCACAATGTCATCTGTAAACATCATAGTCCATGGGGCCTCCTGTCTGATCTCGTCTGTCAACCTGTCCATCACCACTGCAAATAAGAAAAGGCTCAGAGCTGATCCTTGATGTAATCCCACCTCCACCTTAAACAGATCTGTTACTCCCACTGCAAACTTCACCACTGTCACACTACCCACGTACATATCCTGTACCACTCTTACATACTTCTCTGCCACTCCTGACTTCCTCATACAACACCATAACTCCACTCTAGGCACCCTATCATATGCTTTCTCCAAGTCCACAAAGACACAATGCAGCTCCTTCTGACCTTCCCTATATTTCTCCATCAACATTCTCAGAGCAAACATCGCATGTGTAGTGCTCTTTCCTGGCATGAAACCATACTGCTGATCACTAATCATCACCTCCCTTTTTAATCTAGCTTCCACTACTCTTTTCATAACTTCAAGCTGTGACTGATTAGTTTTATCCCTCTGTAGTTACTACAACTCTGCACATCACCCTTATTCTTAAAAATATGTACCAAAACACTTTTTCTCCACTCCTCAGGCATCCTCTGACTTTCCAAGATTTCACTAAACAATCTGGTTAAGAACTCCACTGCCATTTCTCCTAAGCATCTCCATGCTTCCACTGGTATGTCATCTGGACCAACAGCCTTTCCATTCTTCATCCTCTTCATAGCTGTCGGTACTTCCTCCTTGCTAATCTGTTTCACTTCCTGAATCACTATCCCCACATCATCCAACATTCTCTCTCTCTCATTCTCTTCATTCATCAGCCCCTCAAAGTACTCTTTCCATCTGTTCAACACACTTTCCTCACTTGTGAGTACGTTTCCCTCACTATCCTTTATCACCCTTACCTGCCGCACATCTTTCCCATCTCGGTCCCTCTGTCTATCCAATTGGTAAAGGTCCTTTTCTCCCTCTTTAGTGTTCAACCTTTCATACAACTCTCCATATGCCTTATCCTTAGCCTTCGCCACCTCTCTCTTTGCCATGCGCCTCATCTCCTTATACTCATGTCTACTTTCTTCATCTCTTTGACAATCCCACTTCTTCTTCACCAGCCTCTTCCTCTATATACTCTCCTGTACTTCCTCATTCCACCACCAGGTCTCCTTGTCCTCCTTCCTCTGTCCAGATGTCACACCAAGCACCTTTCTAGCTATTTCCCTTACCATCTCTGCTGTAGTTACCCAGCTATTCAGTAACTCTTCACTGCTGCCCAGTGCCTATTTTAACTCTTCCCTGAACTCCAGCTCACAATCACCCTTTTTCAACGTCCACCATTTGATCCTCGGCACTGCTCTCACACTTGTCCTCCTCTTCTTGATCACCAACATCATCCTACAGACCACCATTCTATGCTGCCTAACTACACTTTCCCCTGTCACCACTTTACAGTCTCCAATCTCCTTCAGACTGGCCCTCCTGCATAGGATATAATACACCTGTGTGCATCTTCCTCTACTCTTGTACATCACCTATACTCCTCCCTCTTCTTAAAATACATATTCACTACAGCCATGTCCATCCTTTTTGCAAAATCCACTACTATATGACCTTCTGCATTCCTCTCCTTAACACCATACCTGCCCATCACTTCCTCATCCCCTCTGTTCCCTTCACCAGTATGCCCATTGAAATCCACTCCAATCACCAGTCTCTCACCCTTGGATATACTCACCACCACTTCATCCAACTCACTCCAAAATTTATCTTTCTCATCCATCGCACACCCAAATTGTGGAGCATATGCACTAGCAACATTCATCATTACACCCTCAATTTCCAGCTTCATAAACATGACTCTATCCGACACTCTTTTCACCTCCAAAACACTATTGGCACACTGTTCCTTCAGGATAACCCCTACCCCATTTCTCCTCCCATTCACACCATGATAGAACAATTTGAACCCGCCTCCTATACACCTGGCCTTACTCCTCTTCCATCTGATCTCTTGCACACACACTATATCAACCTTCCTTTTCTCCATCATATCAGCCAGCTCTCTCCCTATACCAGTCATACTGCTGACATTCAAAGTTCCTACCCTCACTACTACACTCCTAACCTTCCTCCTCTCTTTCTGCTTTCGGGCATACCTTCCCCCTCTTCTTCTCCTTCTCCTCCTTCGGCCAACAGTAGCCCAATTTATGCCAGCACCCTGTTGGCTAACAGTACTGGTGTCAGTCGTTGTTAACCCGGGCCTCGACTGATCGAGTATGGAAATCTGTATTGTTGTCTGCATATGTTATTTGGCAGAGGTTTTACACCAGATGCCCTTCTCGGGACTATATAGCCAAAACCCTTAAATCTTGCCCCCCTGCATAAATGTAGTGAAAACTCTGTGGGATGTTATTTCTAGTTGCATTATAGTTTTCAATGATTTGAGATTCGATGTTATGACCAGAAGCATGAAATTCAAAATCCCAATGTTGGGAGATATTTAAGTAGAGCTTCTGGTGTTGCAGTTTGTTGATGGATAGGTGGAAGTCCAGGTAAGTATCTATGTGTAAGTGTGTTGGTTAGGGGCTTTAGTATGTGTCAGTGTGTGTTGTGACTGCGATGTGTTTGCGCGAGGGGATTATTGGTGTGTGGTGGTGTTTTCGTGTGTTTGTCTGTGTAGTGTGACCCTGGAATTAGTATATTTAAGTATGGGGTGTGTGGGGGGGCATGTATTGTAGGTTTGTGTGTTTGTGTGTGTTGGGGGACAGTGTGTATGTGTATGTGTGTGGTGTATGTGTAGAGTAATGCTCGGGATTTTGAATTTCGTACGTCTGGTCTTTCGGTATTTAGGGGTTTCGGCTATATAGTCTCGAGATTTTGAAATTCTATATTTCAAAATTTCGAGATTATGTAGTGAATCCATATATATATATATATATATATATATATATATATATATATATATATATATATATATATATATATATATATATATATACACATATACTTTTAGCTTATTTATACGTATGGATATTATGTTTGGATTTTATTCACAATTTGTATTCTATATATGAATTTCTTAGTACTGTAGCACTTTAAATACTGTCATGTGATGGTATAGAATTTTTTTATTGGTTGTTGTGTTTTTAAAAAGGGGAAAGGTTGAAGTGTATTTTTTGTCTGATGAAGCAGTAGTGATTACTGTGAAAACACAATAAACTTGGATTACTGGAACACTTCAGACTGTTTTGCACTGAATAGCTACGTATGCTTAAGGGAAAACTCCACCCTTTCATACAGTTTAACTCAATCGTTAGGTTTCTTTTCTCCCTACAATATGGTTTCAGCATTGTGTATGTACCAGAAACTTGCTTGTAGTTTTTTAAAACTTTTATTTCCTTGCATTGGAGTCAAAGGAAGGGAAAGTTCACCTACTTTTTTTTTAAACTCAACTTCTCACATACTTTGCAGAGAAGTTAGTCTCCACCTGCATGACATATCATAGACACAGTTAAATCTGTAGTTTACCCTGTCAGGTACTGCTGTCAATCTTAGATGGGTAATTAATCCTGCTAATGTAAGGAACACAACAGCTGATATAAAAAAAATACAAAAAGCTGTGTAATTGTTTTCACTGTTTTTATTGCAGAGGGGAGGAGAACTTAACACTCTCCTTTCACAGCAAAAGAAAGCAATTAGATCAGTCAGGGGGTTTAAAGGCAATTGTCAACTCTTCTGACAAAATACATAAGCAGCAACGCAGTATTGAAATTCTAAGCTTTAAATGTTATTTATAATAGTTTGTGTTAAGATAACTTAAGAGTAGTAGCAAAGATGTATGTGACATTTAGAGAAAAGTCAGTAAATATTTTTTTATTGTAAAGTATAAATGCATTTACCATTTTCAACCCCCCTCCCCCAAACACACACACACAGGCCAGAACTGCAAAAAAAGAGTCAGGTGGCAACCCTATCAACTATGTGACTGATGTTGTTGTATCTTTTGGCTTTTCCCGGTTAGGGATCGCCACAGCGGAACTCTGGTCTGCTAATGATTGACAGTAGATTTTTACGTACCAAGTTGCCAGCTCTGATGCACAACCTTCAACAAAGGTATGCCCATTGACGCATGTCTCCACACAGAAGACGCTTTAGCTGAGAATTGAACAGGACAACATCTTATTGTGAGGCGATAATGCTACCGCAGCACCACCACTGCAGTAAACTAACTATGTGACTGATACTGTTCATAAAAAGGTCTTTTATGCTTTGTTTGACATCCTTCCAGAGGGGGATGCATATCTGGTACATGCAAAGCCATTATAAGAGATTCCCACTGACTTTGAGTAAGTCCTTGCATTGTCAGAGAGCAACCATAATATACTGCTGAATTTGCTTTAACATACATTTATTATGTGCCTTTGCATTAAGAACACTAAGAAAAGGAAATTAGAAGTAATTAACTATGTTTAAATGCAGACACATACACAAACACACACACACACACACACACACACACACACACACACACACACACACACACACACACACACACACATGCTTTTGTATACATGTACTTTATATACATATACAGAAACACACATACACACACACACACACACACACACACACACACACACACACACACACTATATATGTGTGTGTATTTGTGTGTGCAATATGTGTGTATACAATTAATTATTTATAGTATAGTTAAGCATTATTAATGTATACATTCTAGTAAATGTTGCTCAATGATTTACTTGGTCACTGTCACACACTGGCTCTGTGTTCCACATGCAATCTTGGTCAAAGTTTTTCTGTCAGTATTTTTTATTTGTATTGATAAGTGCATTTAATAATTGTTATTATCTTTGCCAGTGTAGCTTATGCTGTGGCTGAAAAGGGTCCCGGGACCAGTTCCCTTTCCTGGTTACCAAAGTATAAATAAATATGAAATAGAAAAAAGGAGGAGGAACATGACAGAAATAATTGAAGAACTAGTAAAGGACATTTTAAGTCTGCATCATTCATGAGAGAGAGAAAAATCCTCCCACTGAAGGCGTTGTCGCCTCACAGTAAGACACTGTCCGGTTCATTTCTCAGCTAGAGCGTCTTCTGCGTGGAGACATGCGTGAATGGGCGTACCTTCATTGAAGGTTGTGCATCAGGGCTGGTAACTCAGCACGTAAAAATCAACTACTAATCATTAGCGGACCGGAGTTCCGCTGTGGCAACCCCTAACCGGGAAAAGCCGAAAGACACAGCAGAAGGCATTGGGAAGTAGCAGACAGAATAAGTTTAGAGTCCTGCTGCTTGTCACTTGTAAATGTACAGCGAGGATTATTTACTGCAGTGAGAGTTTTCACACCTTAGCATGAGAGTATGAGGGAGGGTTTATCAAGTTTGTTAGGACTACAAAAGACTCATCTTACAAAAAAACTGTTTTTATCTGCTTTCTTTTGCTGCAAGTAGCTAACAGTTATTTATAGCATAGATCAACCTCTGGCAGACAGATAAATGAGGCTCAGTGAGGTAAACAGAGAAGCAGCTCTTTTACAGAAGGTGTGTTTAGATGACAGTGCTTCATAGTCCTGCCATTATATTTTAATGGCATGAGAAAACAGCACCACTTCCTTATGTCTGGCATGAGTCACATAAAGAGGACTTGAAATGTATTCTGGGAAGAAGGAAGGAAAGCAAGAAAATAAGATCACGTTACCAAGGCAGGCCCCATCATCTGCCATTTTGAGAGAAACACATTAAAATTGTAAAAGAAGACTTGGACTGATTTTGAGACATTAAAATAGCTCAAAAACAAAGATACAATGAAAAAAATATGCTTTTTGAGTTCTAAGGTGGAGTTTTTCTTTAAAGCTGTTGCTGTGGTTTGGTTCACATTCCTACTTTTTGCTTCAATTTTTTTTTTCACTTTTGGACTCATTGAACCATTTATCCTGTTTGCCGCAGCTGTTTTTACTGCATTTGTGTTTTGTATCTGGAGCAGACTGGAACCATGGCTGAAGGAGGTCCTGACAACCTTGAATTGGATTATGTCCCTGCTACTAATAGAAAAGACAAAAGAGATTAACTACTTATTTAAAAAGCAATGAAAATCCGTTACTCAACCTCACTAATCAACAGACGTGAGAGGAACATGGTGAGTGAAGGTAATATGCAGGATATCCTTACAGAATTACATAAGCTTGAGAAAGATTTATTTAAACTAAAGAGATTGCAAATGCAGTGTTATCATTTTAATGTTTGTATGAAACTGCAAATAGTACCTCAGGGGCTAAGAGTTTTAAAAATGCCCACATATGTGGCAAGGTATGAACTGCTTTTTTTCTAAATGGTAATAGCTTAATCTCGAATTGAGCTTTAACTACATGTGCCTACTCATAGACTTTTTCTAAATCAGAAGAAGAGAGGCTGTTTAGAACAATAAGTGAAAAACAGAATGAATTAAATAACACTTTTCTAGCCAAAATTGTAGATGAGTGACTGGATAAGATGTTAGACACATTCGTTATTTTCAAAAGAAGATTAATTCAACAAAAATAACACAAAATGGAGAGAGACAATGCTGATTTTGGAGACTGATGTGTTTACTTGGCTGCAGACTACAGGCACTCAGGCAGCAGCTCTAACTACGGAACCAGCAAGGTTAGAAACACTTCCTACTGATGACGACACGAGCAGAAGTGAGGATGTGCCAGCCATTACTGATGAGATGCTTGTACCACAGAAAATGGCTTTAGACAAGCAAACAGAACTAGGAGCCAAAAGAAAGACAACAAAATAGTTAAACAGTGCTCCAGGTATCCTGCATTCTACTTCTACTTTCAAATTGGCACAGCAGATACAAGAAAGGTCACCCCATTTTCCACTGCCAATAAATCAATGCTATCCAGGCTCCAGATCAGGGAGCAGAGGCAGAGCCAAGAAAAATTACCTATGTAACCACATAACAGCAGGATGCTGAAAAATATGTGGAACTATGTAATAAGTTCTTAATTTGGAATATTTCATCCAGACCTTTAACAGAAGGTGAGATTTCACTGTTGTATAAAGGTCTAGGATTTATACCTACATGCAGAACTGATTTGACTGATGTTATAGTTGATCTAAAACAGTTTACTCATAATACTATGTTGAAACTAACTTTTAAAAATGACTTTAAAAACAAAAATAATTGTAATGATGAACAGTTGAGATTTCATAAATCTAGTGTATATACTTCTGTAAATCATCCTAAATTAGATTCATTTGAAAAAAAAATATGTGAAGATGAAATAAGAGCTATGTTTGAGACTAAAAGCTGTGGACACACATCTGATAACTTGAGTAAGCTAGAAAGAGAGGCTTTAGTAATGTTACAAAATTACCCCTCCATACTAAATAGACCAGCTGACAAGGGAGGATCCATAGTAGTTATGGATAGTGTGTTTTATTTCCAGTCTATGGAGCAATTATTAGATGACAGTAGTACCTATGAGAAAATAACTAAGGAACCTGTATGTAGGTTGGTAAACAGGACACATGAAACACTGTATGATTACTTGTTACATATACACTTCACTTTAGAATTATATGATTAGTTATTTATTAGTGACCCTCTGATACCTACTATTTAAGGTCTTCCTAAAATACATAAAAATCCTTCGTGTCCACCATTTAGACCTATTGTCTCTGGCATGAATTGGTGTACTAACTCCATTTCAGTGTTTATAGAAAAGCATATAAGACCTATATTAGATAAGAGTACTCATATGTTAAAGGATACTAACCACTTTTTGAATGACCTATACCGAGTTGAGACTGACTATATGGACATGATGAATTGTACATTTGTGACTCTTGATGTTCAATCACTATTCACTGTGATTCCTAATGATATGGGACTAGATATGTTAAAGGAACACTTGAATAATGAATAGTTCATATGATGTGAAGTTTACTGATCTGTTTTGTTTACTTATGGAGATGGTACTTGAAACAAATGTGTTTTTGTTTAATCAGGTATTTTACTTGCACAAAGATGGCATAGCTATGGGCACTTCTAGTGCCAATAGCTACACCAATGCTGTAATGGCCATATGAGAAGAGATTCATGTTTTATGAGGCCCCTACAAAGATAAGATTATACTCTACTAGAGATTCATGGATGATTTGTTTTTGATATGGAGAGGTAATAATAATTAACATTTAGCATGTTATACTTATTTGAACAACTCCAACTCATTTTTAAACTTTACAATGAATAGCTCTTACAATGACACAGATTTCCTAGATGTCAGCATAATAATGGATGATTTAGGAAGAATAAACATGAACATTTATAGGAAGCCATGTTATAGAAATTAATTTTTACATAGACATAGTATGCATCCCCCCATATTTTTAAGAACATTATAAAAAGTCAAGGACTACGTGCATCCAGGCTGAATGCAAGTAATGAAGGTTTAGTACTGAATTGGATATTTTAAAAGATAGGTTTTGTCTCGTGGATATGATGTTAGTGAAGTAGATGCTATATTGGATGTGATACACAGAGTTAGAGAGACAGAGAGAGAGAGAGAGAGAGGGGGAAAACCTTATTTTTCTTGCAGGTCCATGGGGTAATGAAACCTCACATATGGATAAATCTGTTGTGAAGGTATTAATGGTTTGCTACAGCAATATTGCTACAGTGAAGAGTGTTTTAATGAAGCATTGGAGTATTTTATTGACTAACCCTGAAATTAATTCAATAGTGGGCAATAAACTGACTTTTGTTTTTAATAATCAAATGTCACTAAAGAGGAGGTTATGTTTTCCTAGAGCATTAGATTCACAGATGGAATCAAATTATGTTTTTAGAACTCATCTATGTAAGAAATACAAGTATTATGAGTTTATAGATACTTAGAATATGTTTTCTCATCTTGACACAGGAAGGGTGTTAGCATTTAAAGTAACGGCCACTTGTAATAGTAGCCATATCGTTTATTTAGCCCACTGTGAAGTCTGCCCAGCCTTCTATACAGGTAAGATGGATAGAAGGTTTCGAGACAGAATAAGAGAACATATTTACAACATTAATAATGGGATTAGTACCAATGCTCTGGCAAAACATGTTATACAAAAGGGTACAGGTCATAGCTTTAAGTTTCTAGTTATTGACACTTTAACACCTAGTGTAAGAGGGGGAGATGTAAGAAGTATAACTGAAACAAGTGAGATGAGATGTTTCATTTGAATGAGGGCAAACAAGTGTAGTGGACTGAATGATAACATATCTGTTAAATCTGTACTAAAAGCAAGACCCAGAAGGAAAATAAATATATATATATATATATATATATATATATATATATATGTAGGGCGGCCACGGTGGTGCAGTGGTTAGCATTGCCGCCTCACAGCAAGAGGTTCTCCGGTTCGATCCTCGGCTCGGGTGCCTTCTGTGCGGAGTCTGCATGTCCTCCCTGTGGTCGCATGGGTTTCCTCCGGGTGCTCCGGTTTCCTCCCACATCCCAAAGACATGCTGCAGGTGGATTGGACACTCTAAATTGGCCCTAGGTGTGTGTGTGAGTGTGCCTTCTGTGGAAGGTTGGGCGCCGGGCTGGCAACTCGACACTGTAAAAACTCCACTGCCATTCAATGTGCGGACAAGGTGATCCGCTGTGGCGACCCCTAACCGGGAAAAAGCCGAAAGAAGAAGAAGAAGAATATATATATATATATGTATGTATATATTCTTTCAATTTATTTATATGTGATGGATTTTATTCACAATTTTTTATTCTTTTATGTATACTGTAGCACTTGTGATGGTATAGAATGTTTTGATTGGTTGTTGTGTGTTTTTAAAAAGGAGAAAGTTTGAAGTGTATTTTTTGTCTGATGAACAGTAGTGATTACTGTGAAAGCACTCACGATAAACTTAGATTGCTTGAACACTTTGGACTGTTTTGTGCTGAAGAGCTACGTATACTTGAAACTGTTGCTGTGGTTTGGTTCACATTCCTAATTTTTGCTTCAATTTTTTACACTTTTGAACTCGGTGAACCATTTATCCTGTTTGCTGCTTTATTACTACAAATTAATTGTTATTTTATTAAAAGTAGTGCTCTTCAAATGAGTTGCAAATTAAGCATGCATATCTTAAGTGTAAAATCAAGCATGCGTGCTTCATTCTGTAGTTCAAGGTAGTTGTAGTAGTCAGTTGTAATAGTGTATTCAAATGTTTTGGATTCAAATCCCACAAGTAACAAATGCATAGTAAAATGATAAAAAAATATTAATTTCAACAAAATTGGCATAAAATACCATATTGTTAACGTAGTATGTATTATTTTATAAAGCATAGGTGCAATATATGCATATTGCAATGATTATTTGCAACAATTCTCAATCCTCATTTTTATTTTTAAAAAGTATAGTTAGCATAAAAGTAAAAATATATTTGTATTGTAGTAATTTATTGTATGTGACAAATCATAATTCTAATTATCTTGTTCTTTTTTTTTCCTGTTACCCACCCCTTAATTCTCTTTTTTATTTTATATGTGTGATCACAATGTCATAATTTTCTGACAATTGACAAAATTATTTCCAGCACAGGGAGGAAAGCCAACAAGTGCACCTCAGCCTGTCACCCCTCTATGTGGTTCCCATTCAGCCACCACAATGACACTTGCAGTATGGCACACGTTTGCATGTGTATACCTACCATCATTAAATGCGCCATATGTCAGTCTAACATCATACTGATTACATGGGCACATGACTCTTGTTTCATTCATATGTTGAAATGCTGTTTTATATACAAACATATAACATGTTTTGATTCATTTGCAACCTTGTGGAATTCATTGTATATGCAATTATGTTATTGTTCCCAAGGATTATATAGGTGGCTCCCAGCAGCATTGTGTAACTATCAGCATTTGTGTCAGTAACTGTTCTGCATGACCCACATCCACCTCATTTGTAATGTGTCCATATATGGTATCAGGGCACTCACACACAGTTTTCCAATGAAAAGCATATAGGCATATGATGTGCAAGTGATTTAATTATGTGACATTTGTAGAGTTGTATGACTGTGTAAACAGTACCACTGTGTGGCATGTGATGCATAAACATGGTTGTATTTGAAGGTGTTGTCAAAAATTGTTTTTTAAATAAGTATAAATGTTGAGGGGACTACACAACTAAGTGCAGAGCTGTTTGTTGCTGCCACCTCCCATACTCAACTGGAGAAAACAGACAATCTGCAAGATGATTGTCTGTCTCAAAATACATGCCCCATACCCACTAACCCTCAGCCAAAGTATACATGCAAACATTATTCAGCGTATTTTCTTAGGAGAGCAGCTCACCTGTGTGCTGTCTAAGTCTAAAAGCACAGAATCTATGGGCCCTGACAACATCCCATTTCCTATACAGTAACTTAAAACCTGATGTAGTGGACACACTCGGATTCCTACTTAAACACAGCCTCCAGACAGCCTATGTTCTAGCAAAAGGGTGTACAGTTACAGTCATCAGTCTGAACACACAGGGGGGAGATCACTTGACATAGGGAATTATAGACCCATAAACCTGATTCTCCTCATCTATGAGGCAAACCAAAGACCCATCATGGACCTTATCAAAAAGGACACAGGTAATCTCCCAATTGTGTATCCAACTCATTTTTGATTTGTTAAGGCTACATCATGTCTGTTACATCTGGTTGATGTCTTCAGGAAGGTCACCAAGGATATGTATGAGGAAAAGA
This sequence comes from Protopterus annectens, assembly GCF_019279795.1. Classification (NCBI taxonomy): domain Eukaryota; kingdom Metazoa; phylum Chordata; order Ceratodontiformes; family Protopteridae; genus Protopterus; species Protopterus annectens. Next base: position 1,548,890,758 of record NC_056731.1, on the reverse strand, counting down.
TTGTCATCCCACACAACTTGACCTGGCCAAGGCATTTGACACAAATTCACACTCAGATCTTACAGAGAAACTGTCTCAAGTGGGCATAAACACCTATGTCACCAAGTGAGTAGACAAATGGATTACAGACAGGACACAATAATGTCAAAGTGTGTGAAGTCACCTCTAGCAAGACTCCAGTGACCAGGTCCATGCCTTAGGGTTCTATACTTGGCACTTTCCTGTTCAGTATTTATCTATCGGAAGTCAACACTAACTTAGACATCCTTTGTTTAACCATCTTTGTGGATAACTGCAAAATGAGGACAATCACTCAATCCCAGAACACTATTGATATAGTGCATAATGTATTAACACACACAAATGATTGTTGCCAGAGCCATGGAGACACAGTAGATGAAGAAAAAGCAAAACTAGTCCCTTTTTGAAAGCAAATGCACAGGCTAACTACAATATAGACAGTACATCCCTATGAACAAACCAAGTGCTATGTTACCTGGGTAATCAGGTAGATAGTCAGCAGAACTTATACCAGCATTTGATCACAGTGGTGACAAATCCCTTGTATGCAGCACAACTACTGGGTATGGGCAGGCCATCTAGATCAAAGGACATTATAATCCCATTGTTCTCAGCCCTTATCACACCAGTGATTGAGTACAATACACAGTTTTGCATGTACTGCACCACATATCTTTCAGGGAACATTTACTCAAGTGTATCACTTTTGCCACAGTGACCTTTCCATGCAACTTTCTAGTCATGCATAAGTATTCTTTGTGATGCACAAACACTAGGAGTTGACGGTGCAGACTTCCTTTCAAGATATTCTACAAGATGCATATGTGATATGGCTTCCTGTGCTGCACCCACTAAATACACACCTCACTGACAACATTGATGGAATGTCGTACATTCTTGCAAGTGTGGATTGTGTTATGTATGTGACATACAAACCTCCCAATTAGCCAGGATTCCTCATAATTTAGACTACAGGTCTAACAGGTGTAACCATGTCCCTCATAACACCTCCCAAAAGTGGTTATTTTGAGGAGGGTGTGCTTGATTCCACTTATAGATTACTGACAATTCATTACAGTTGTAGAAGTGTGTTCATACAGAACATGTATCATAACTCACAGTCACATATTTTATGTCAATGTCACAAATTACTGGTGGTATTATTTTGATATTGTACATGTCTGTGAGTGCTTCTGTCTACTGTTTTCCATGAGCCCATTGCTATGTGTCCTGATTGGTTGAGACCTATGATGACATTACATTCATATTCAAGCAACTCATTTTGCACATCTTCACATTGTGCATATACACCCTATTGTATATACTGTCCTTGCTAAATATCCTCTCCAGTGATCACGTCAAGGTGTTTACATCATGACCAATCATATCCATTGCTATGTGGCCTTGAGTGACAGTCAAATAATATACAATAACTGTGTGATAATATAGCAATAACCGATGATGTTGGTATGGTATATTGAAGATTTACCCATGGTTGGCGTGGTTTAATCATGAGGGTGAAACCCGAGTGATTAAATAAAGCCAATCATGGGTAAATTTCAATATACCACAACCATGGAGTTGATCATTGTTATTATACAATGACATTATTTAAGAAAAAAAAATACTTACTTTTCTTAAATAATGTCTCTGTATAATTGCGCATTACTGTTCTTCCACGGCTGGTGGTATACTGCTTCCTTGTGTTGATGTACTGCACATGCGAATGGGACTTGCATTCCCACGCATACCCAGTACATCAGTGCTCAGAAAAGTAAGCAGAAAGAGAAAAGAATACCTCCATTGCTCCGCTTTTCCTTTTTTTTTTTTTTTAATTAAAAAAAAAAAAAGATTTGGTAAGTTTAGGGTAGGAAAGAGACAGAATGGAGGAAATACAAGGGAAATCAGATACGTGTCTTTAGTTTTAAAAACATACCTGATTTCCCTTTTATTTTCTGCATGGTGTCTCTTTCTTATATGCGGAGTCCAGACTACAAATTTTGTTTTTATATTTGTTGAAAAAAGTTAAAATGAAAGAATATATGAACGGAAAAAAGTCCGGGCGACCGGACCTTTTTCTGTTGGTATATTCTCGGATTTACAACGGGCACGCTGGTTGGGCTGGCCAATCAGCGTGCTTGTTTTAGAATGTTAATGGCCAGTCATTGTATAATATGAATATGCCCACACAAGGGAGTTGTAAACAATAGTACATAAGACTATAGGATCATAGGAGATTACTAGGCTATCGACCTGGAGGTCTTCTTAAGCCTAGCCATTTCATCCGAATATAATACCATAAAAATTCAAGTCAATACCCAAGATTGCATTTAGTGATGACTGCCCATATCCAGTAGGGTTGTGGGCTCTATCCCCAGTAAGAATTATGGTGCCCCATCCACTCATCCAGGTTCCTGTTGATCAGAGTCACAGATGTGCTCTGCTTCACATGAATTGGTAGCCTGTTCCAAAGATGAGGCAGTTGCTGGGCAATAAATCAGTCCCTCCAGCATGTCCTGTTTAAGTTGAAGGTCATATTTAGATCCCAGGAATGGCTAACCTTAGTCATGTTTGATTTATGGATATGCAGCAAGTTCATTTGGTTTGGGACATGGATTGCTGTGTAGGCCAGGCATAAGTCTCCCTTAAGAAGCCTATATAATAAGGGGTATAGTGACTGGGACTTTAGTTTGTCTGTGTACGGCACATACTGGAGGTCCTTGATCTTCTTTGTTAGAAACCTCTGTGGTCTCTCTAATTGCTGCAGGTGCTTAGTATGGTACCTGCCAAATGGGGGGGTTAGACTCAATTATGGGCCAGATAAGTGCCAAGTATAGGGGTGATAACATCTTTTGTCTCCAGGCGATGCCATTACTAGTGTATTACATAGAAAGCTTTCCTTACTACAGTGGACACATGGTGGTACAAAAGGTCACAGTCAACTTGTGATCTCAGGTTCTTTAGCACTTCATGGGTACTTAGGGTATTGTTGTTGATTTGGTACTGTGAGGGAACATTGTTTATGCAGAAGAAAAGGATGATGCATTTCTTTGCATTCAGTTTGAGACCGTGTCTAATACACCAGTTGTTGATGTGCATGAGACCCTCCTGGAGTATACTGACATCATTTCGCGATTCAATGATTGCACCTAGTTTACAGTCATCTGCAAACTTGGCCATCCACAACCTTGACCTGAACTTCTGAGAAGTATATACCAAACAGTAAGGGGCCCAGCACTGACCCCTGTGGCACCTCACTGGTAAAAGGTCTGCTGGTTGATGTAGAGTTACCTACTTTGATAGTGTGTGTGCAGTTTGTGAGCCAGTTGGCACCCCATCTTACAACAAAGGTGTTTACATTCAGTTTGCTAAGTTTATTAGTAATGCCTGAATGTGGGGTTGTGTCAAAAGCCTTTGCCAGGTTGAGGTATGCTGTGTGCACAGATTTGCCCTAGTCAGTGGCCTCACTCACATTTTCAAAGAAATCCACCAGATTTAACAGGCAGGAGCTGCCCTTCTAAAAGCTGACTTGGGTAGGATCCAGAGTTTGGAGGTCACCTATGTCTTTATGAGGTCCATAATGATTCGGTCCATGGCCTTACAGATGAGGCTGGTCAGACTTATGGATCTGTAATTCCCCAGGTCAGGGGGTATAACTGTTGCTGTTCTTCATTCTGCAGGAACAAAGCCTGTGGTTAGGCTATGATTGAAAAGGGTACATAGTGGTGATGCTAGTTCATGTTTTAGCCTATTTTGAAGATAGCCTGGGATGTCGTTTGGTCCCATAGGGGTTGTCTTTTTTCACTTGGACAAGGCTTTGAAGACCTGCTCTTCAGATATGTGAGGTGGGGGGGGGGTTGGGGGAAGGTTTGCTGTAAGTTAGGAGGGGATAAGGGAGTGAAATCTTCACCAAACCTATCCACTAGCAGGATTGCTATATCTGTGGGATCAGTATGTGTGATGCCATTGGCCACTGTTTCTGTACATGTTTGGGTCCTACCCTTTAGATTATGTACATAGTTGTAAAAGGCCTTATGGTTTTCCTTGGCTGTACTTGCTAAGTTTCTCTCAAAGGAGCACTTGGAGGATTTGACAAGTTGTCTTTTTTGCCTGTTGAGGCTGAGGAGTGTCTAAGGAGGGTGCTTTTTCATTGTTTGGGCCTTGCCTTTGTTATATTGGAAGCAACTTTTTGCATTTATTTTAAAGTTTATTGACAGTGGATGTCCAACATGGTAGCTTGTTTTACTTGGGGCTGTGGCGTTGTTTCTTTCTGGTGCGTCCAAGTTTATACACTTATGCAAGTGATTGTACAACGCTTTAGTGTAAGCTTCAGCGTAGATACCACTTCTAGCTTGGGATGGGGCTTAGAATGCATTTATACTTTCACCTAGGAGAGTTTAGTTTGCCTTGGGTAAAGTTTTTTAGTTTGATTTCACCCTTTGTGAGTTCTGGTGTTAGTGCCAACTTGAAGGTGACTTATTTGTGGTCAATTTTAACTAATGAGGGTCCGACAGTTGCAGTCATGCATCTGTTTGGCATGTTGATGAGGACCAAATTCAGAATAGTTGTTCCCCTTTTCGGGGTATGGACAATTTGTTCCAGGGCATTTGAAGTAACAAAGTCAAAGAACTTTTGCAATAGCAAGTTAGTGCTATCGTAGGTTTCCCAGTTCAGTTAATGGTGGGATAATTGAAATCCCCCATAATCGGTGTGTTCACTAAAATTTGGATTCTCTCTAGTTTGGTCAAGTAGGCTTTGTGGGTATTGTGACCCATGGAGGGGGATCAATAACTGGCTATGACTTGAATGGGGGTCTTACCCACTGTAACCTGGAGCTGGAATTACCCCATGGAGTTGTCCAGTCTAACCAGATGGGAGTTGAATTTATCTCTAATATAGTTTGAAACACCACCTCCTTTGGTTTTCACACATTCATTTTGTGGTCTAAAGGAGGTGTGGAAGGCATTGTAGCTCTGCAAGGCTGAGGTACTCTCTGAGGCCCTGTACCAGGTCTGTGTGACTGCACGGACATCTACATCTTCTAGTGATAGAAGTGCTTCAAGGGAGTACAGTTTTTGGTTTAAGCTCTTAGCCTTTAGAAGCATGACCCTTATTTTATTCTGACTGGTTAATTTCACATTGGTAATATTGTTTTTGAGACCTTGCCTAAAAAGGCACTCTGCAGAAGGCAAGAGCCTTTGGCAGCAGAAGAAAACCTAGAGGTTTCAGGTGCAAACCGTCTCTGGCAAAGCAGCGTGTTTGTTGACCATGGCTTCCCAGGCTGACAGGAACTGGAGTCCCTTTGAATGACAACAAAAACTGAGTCAATTATTGAAATCAGTCATCTTTTTCTTTATACTGTGGCATCATTCTAGGTGAGGGTAGTATGGTGCTCAAGGCTAGGGACATACCTGTCTGGGACACATACTCAGAGTTCAACCATGTCTCTCTTCATGTAGTCCAGTGAGGTACATCTCAGGTTATTCACACCAACATTAACAATGACAGAGTAATAACGGTACTTGTTGCTGAGAGACTTGAGTGCATGCGTGATCTGATGAATCCTGGCACTGGACAGGCAGCTGACAATGACTTTCTCCTTGTCCAACCTGGTGAGTGGGACATCTGTGTGTCTCACTGTTGAGTCTCCAATGACAAGAAAATTTGGGTTTTGAGTGTTGTGCCTTATTGGCTTGGTGTGGAGACACTGGTGTTGCTATGTGTTATGGGTACTGTGGAGACTGTGTTAGTTGTAGCAGTCTTGTGTTTTGGCGATCACTGGTGTTTCAGTAAAGTTTTTGAGAGAAGCTTTGGGTGTGTGGATTTACATGTTTTATGTGTACTGTGTGTATTAATAGTGGTATATGTATGAGTAGTGTTACTATGAGCATATGTAGTGGTGAGTGAGTTGACAACCTCCTCCATGTTATTTTCACTCTGTACTAGAGTGTGTTATTAGTAGAGGGTTGTCTGTGTACATGAGGCATTTCCTACACTGCCTGAAGAGACCCAAGTCAACAAGACTGGCAGGAGAAGCAAGGGTAGCCCAACTGTCCATAATGCTAGGTTGAAGACTTGTCACTAGGGTGGCTATTCAAAATCAATCACAGAAGAGCTCAGTGGCTGGATATTTCTGCCTGGGTTTCAGGGAAAATTTGTTGAATTTAACTGTCTGGCTTTGGTGCACAAAGAGAGTAGTGCTGTGTGACGCGGAAGCAAGTAGGAACATGGTCAAATGCAAGGGCCTAAATACCAGAAGCTAAAAACTTGAAATAACTTTAAAAAGATTCAAAAGGACCAATGAATATGCTTATTCCAATCTTAGACCAACTTCCCTTTATCAGAAATGTCCCAATCTGCACAATTCTCTCAGAGAAGTGCAGTAGGCCCCTTCCAATCCAAGATGGCCTGTAAAACATGCTCAGAACAAACCACTGCAAACAATTCCAGAAACAGCAGAAAAATAGCAGTGAGACACTAAAAAAATGTTTAAAACAGCAGGAAATGAGCATGGAGGTTCTAAAGAATGTTTTAAACAGTTAACAGATCAGTTATTTAAACTCTGCTTGGTGGGAAAACCAGAAAAAGCTGAACAGATAGCTTATAAACAGGGACAAATAACAGTAAATACTTAAACAATGAAACTAATAAAAAAGCTTTGTAAACAGTGAAAATAGCAACACAGTTTGATTTAACAGGCACAGTAAAGTAAGCAATTGCAGTACAACAGTGTAGTTTAGTACTTAGTAAATAAATACAGTATAAAAGTAGGCAGCAGACAATAAAAAAGTGCAGTAAATAGTATAAACAAGCAAAAGAAAACACGCAATGTATGGCTTTTTGGAAGCTCAGAAGCCTCTAGTCATCTGGTATCTCAGGTCAGAGTTGTGGCTGGTAGTCTTCCTCCATTCCACTTGGTACAAACAAGCAGAAACCTGTTCAAATGCAGGGCCTAAATACCAGAAGCTAAAAACTTGGAAAAAAATGTAAAATATTCAAAAGGACCAATGAAGATGCTTATCCCAAGCCTTAGATGTGACTCCCTTTGCTAGACATTTCCCAGTCAGCACAATTTTCTCACAAAACTGCAGATAGGCCCCTTCCAATCCAAGATGGCATGGAAAACATGCTCAAAACAAACAAACTACTACAAACAGTTCCAGAAGCAGCAAGCCTGTATTTGGACTATACTCAGGGTTGCCAGATTTCCAGCACCCCAGGTAGGGACAAAAAAGAAGAAAAAAAAAAAAAAGGTCTTCGGCAACTGAAGACCAAAAAAAAAAAAAAAAAGGTCTTTAATGCGGAACAGAGTTCCACATTAAAGAACTGAGCTCACTCAGTAGCTCTGCACTACACACGGAGCTTCTCATGTTTAATGCATTGCAGTTCCGCATTCAACACAAGTAGCTCCACGTTTAGCGATTTTTGATTGGCATATCGGCATATGGGCCAATCAAAATCGCAAACACGGAGCTTCTCGTGTTTAATGCGGACCACAAGAAGCTCCATGTTTAGTAATTTTGATTGGCCCGTATGCCAGGTATGGACAATCAAAAACAAACAAAGCGGAGGCTGGCCGAGATTTAAACCGGCAGGGCAGGACTCGGGATCAGGCTGCTGATCTCGGGACAGTCCCGCCCAAATAGGGACGTCTGGCAACCCTGACTATACTACAGCTGCTAGCTAACCTAGTTTCAGTGGGAAACACTAGAGAATGTTTAAAACAGCAAAAGAATTGCAGTGAGACATTAGAAAAACATTTAAAACAGCAAAAAATCAGCAGGGAGGCTCAAAAGAATGTTGTGAACAGTTAACAGATCAGTTATTTAAACACTGCTTGGTGGAAAAAACAGAACACGCAGAACAAATAGCATAAAAACAGTGAAAAATACCAGTAAATACTTAAACAGTGAAACTAACAAAAGCACTTTGTAAACATTGAGAACAACAATAGACATGCTGTATTATGTACATATGTGATTACTATTCATGCTACAGCTGTCTTGTCTTTGGGGTATATGTACATTGACAGGCCCTTATTTGGTGTACATTACCATGTTTCACTCATCCTCTTCCCCTTTCTTTTTTCTTACCATTCATGTCTGTGGCCCTTTTCAATGCACACACTTTCCCAGACTAGTGTATTTATAGTGCAGCCTATGTACCCTTGATAAGCACCAGAAAATATTTATTTACAGTATGCCAAAATATGGTGTAGTGTACATTACATTGAGTACACTTTTCTATAATGTGTTAGTACTTCCTTAACTTCTACCAGCTTTCAGACTCCACTACCACTAAATATTCTATATCCCTGTAACTTCTTGCTTACTTCTTGATTTCTATTTCCCACTACCTGCTAGCAGTAAAATACAAATCACTTTATTTAATTATGCTTCTCTTCAACTTATCCTGCATTTTTTCTTCTCTTACTGAGCCATCTTCTATCCTACCATGACTCAGTAATAGTTCTCACCATCTCTCCAACTCTGTCACAACGATCTATCAATACTTCTTAACTCACGGCTGCATAAGTAAAGACCACACTCTCCAAAGCCAAGAATACAGCATCCATGGGACCTGACATCCCAGGCTGCATTCTGCACAAACTACAGAATGAACTGACACCCCACCTAAGTACTATGTTCAATCATAGCATCACTTGAGGCTTTGTGCCTACTGAATGGCGCACAGTGATGGTTATCCCACTCCACAAAGGGGGCACCACTACGGACCCTGGGAACTACCGCTCCATTAGCCAGATGAGCCTGGTCTGCAAAGCCATGGAGCATATCATCTTGGAGCTTATAAACAAGGACATAGGTAACCTCCAACCTCTGGACCCCACTCAGTTTGAGTTTGTAAAAGGTAGGTCATGTCTCCGAAACCTGATTGACTTCTTTGAAGCAGTCACCAGATCCTTGGACGAGGGTAAGGTGGTGCACACAGCCTATCTTGACCTCGCCAAGGCTTTCAACACCATCCCCCACTCTGGAATTATAGATAAACTCACTAGACTGGGCATAGATCCCTATGTCACAAGATGGGTATCCAACTGGCTCACTAACAGAACCTACACAGTGAATGTAGCCGACTCCAAATCCAACTTCAGATCAGTGGCAAGTGGAGTACCACAGGACTCGGTCCTGGGTCCTCTCCTGTTTGGCATCTACTTCTCAGAAGTCCAAGCTAATACAGCAGGTCTTTGGCTAATGAAGTTCACAGACAACTGCAAACTAAGTGCCATAATATAATTGCCTTATGATGTGGACATTCTACAAAGGGGCCTCACTGAGACTGATGCTTGGTGTCAAAGTCATGGCTTCAAGCTGAATGCCAAGAAGTGCATTGTCATCCCTTTTGGGAAAAACACTGTACCTATGAACTACCACATAGGCAGTAGCCTACTAAAAACCGAAAGTGTGATAAGAGACCTTGGGACACAGGTGGACAGTAGTCTCTCCTTTGATAATCACATCGCCACAGTAGTCAGGAAATCCTTCTACGTGGCACACCTCATCACAAAGGGGTTCACCTTCAGAAGAAAGAGGTCATTGTTCCTCTCTACTCATCTCTCATCAGACCCATTGTATAGTACAATGCCCCGTTTGGCATGTACCTTGCAAGACATCTACAACAATTAGAAAGGCCACAGAAATACCTCACTAAGAGGATTACCGGCCTCAAACAGATGCCATACGCAGACCATCTCAAAAAACTCCAGCTCTACTCCCTCACGTATTGCCTACTCAGAGGCAACCTCTGCCTAACATACAAAGTCATGTCAAATCCAGATCTGTTGGACATGCTACACTTAAAGAAACCCTAGTCCCTCCAAGCCACACCTTCCAGGGACCTAAACCTTGCCATCACAATAAACAGAAGATGCAGGAGGGATAGATTCCTGTCTCAGAGACTTCCCATGCTCTGGAACAGCCTACCCATTCATGTCAAGCAAAGCTCATCATTAGCCCTGTTTAAGAAAAATCTCGACAATTGGATGGGAAATAGGAAGTTCACCCCGGGGATCACTTCTGTGGCTCTGCTAGACAGGGGCACAGGAAAACAACTTTCTTGGGTGGTGAAAGCCAGGGAACTTTTTTGGCTAGGCTTATATAGACCCCAGGGCCAATAGCCTAGTACCTACCTATGAACCTACCTATGAACCTATGAGCCTAACCTCTCCACACAATGGACCAAACCTGTTTAATGACACCCTTCACTTTATTCCAAATATAAACTGGTTAACACCTTATCAGCTCAAATGAAAATAAAAATAACAGGAACAATATTCTCTCCCCAAAACAATAATTAATAATATCCCAATATACTAATATCATCCTAGGATGAGGCATTCACACTAATCCTGGCCCCACCTATCAGAACCAAAATCAGGACAATTCCTTCCACATACTACTCCAACCCCACAACTGTGTACCCCACACCCTGGTAATCTAAGTATTACCACTATAAATATTAGAAGCATAAGAGATAAAACTACTGAGCTATATGTCTGATTACCTAGTACAAGCCTGATATTCTCTCTGTACCTGAAACCTGGCTTTAACCCAGAATAAATGAATCCAAAATTACAGCCTCAGGCTATAACATCATCTGGAATCAATTTATAAAATAGAAAGATATTGATATTGCTGTAATACTTCTCAACAAGTACCACTTTCACCCTAGAACAAACAAATACCAACATTCAAAGGATCATTGGATCATAGGAAGTTACTAGGCTATTAGCCCTGAGGCCTTTACAATCCTAACCAAGAATTTAGCCCATGTGAACAGAGTTTCTTACTACTTTCTTGAAAATTAGCAAATATAAACAAATTTATATTACTGTCCTTTATATCCCTCCTGGTGAGAGTACAGCTACATTGAAGATATCCTACATCAGATATCCATAGCAATTTTACATGAAAAAATATTAGGTGATGTCAATACCAATTGGTTAGACATAAACTCTAACTCCCCTATACCTAGCATGAACTTATACAGTTTCACACAACCAGTTAATAGCGCCACAGATTATAGCAAGACATCAAATTCCTTATTAAACTGTATCCTAGTATTAGACCATAGCAAATTCACCACCATGAGAGAGAAAATATCAGTGACCATCTCCCAATCTGTTCAACCAGACATCTCACACATCCAGTCAACAACATGTTTATAATGTAAAAATCCTCAACTTAGATGACTCTGTAAAACTGTTAAATACAAATTTTTTAATATCATAAATAGCATTGCATCCCCTAGAAGGAAGAGACTAAAACAACTAATGCAATTTGGATATCTAAAAAGAGTAGAATTCTAATGCAGGATAGAGAAAAACATGGAAAGAATGGAGTAAAATATAAACCATGACAATATCTAGAAAACATCCACAACTGTACAAAAACAAATAAAGGAAGACAACAAAACTGTACTATAACAATTTTCAGAACAATAGTAAAGACAGCCCTAAACAATTCTGGTCAGCCATTAAGTGAATCTTACACCTTGGCCAAAAATCATCAGTAACCCCTCTCCCAATATCTTATCACTTGAAACTACAAGAGAATTCACTTTCATAGATAGTATAGTGTTCCTAATCAAGGATTCCCCAACATCTAATCCCAATCTTAACCAACAGCCACATGTCACCAAAGCCACTTTCACCTTCCTTCCTCTGCCGACATCCTCTGTAAAATTAGTCTTAAACAAATTCAAAACTTGCTGTAGTTCAGCTGATGACCTTCCAAGGATGAACCTTAAAATGGTAGCCAAAAACATTGCCTGTCCTGTCTCAGTCCTTCTAAATAGGCCAGTCCAGGAATCTTACATTCCCTGTCTCTAGAAAAAAAAATCACACACTGATATCATTAACTTTAGACAAATATGACAATCTTATATCCACTCTCCAAAATATTTGAAAAACAATACTAAACTATCTCCTGTCAGAAGAACTCCTATCCTCCAGACAATATGGCTTCTGTTCCTCCCTTAGTACCAACACTGAACTTCTAACCTTTATGGATATTGCCAATAAAGCTATATATAATGGCAAACCAGTCTCCTCCTTATTTTTAGACTTGTATAAAGCCTTCAGCACAGTTTTTCACACCAAACTTCTGTTTCAAATGTCTTCTACATTCATGAAAGCCCACCCTTCTATGGTTTAAAAGCTACATTTCCAATAGGTATCAGTTAGCAAAATGACACTTCACCCTGTCCCAGTACCTCACATTTCTCAACTGTGTACCATAAGGTTCTTGTCTTGGTCCCCTCCTCTTTAACATTCTAACTAACACTCCACACATCCACACAACAGGCCTTCCTAATACAATAGCAGATGACTCCATACTAATGTGTGCATCAGACAACCTGGCACATCTCCAAAAGATATTAAGGGAGCTTCAACAACCAGTGAAACATATTTGTAAGCCACAACTCAAAAAAAACTTATTTCTTTCCCCCCAAATCTATTCTCATAAAAAAAAAAAAAAAAAAAATGTAAAATCCTTCTTCTTAGTAATAAAGCATTGACATCACTTTTCATAACAAATTATTAGGGATGATAGTGGATGATAATCTTATATTCGACCTGCATATACCAAATTGCATAAAAAAAAATCCTAAAACTAGGGAAGCTTGACAGAGCCAACACTTTCTCACCATGTCAAATAAAACTATACTTGTCACTACTTACTTCATCCCCTCACTACTTTATGGTGCTCCCATCCTCACTAACTCCACAAAAGCAAAAAGCAAAATATGAACAATTAAGTGGCTAAAATTGCAGCAAATACCTCTTTCAGAACCAACCACTGTATAGCTCTAAAAAGCCTAAATTGGAATATCATTCTATGCAATTAAGTTCCCTCAGTCATTACAATCCAGTGACTCAAAACTCTTATCTGTCTACAAACCTGTCAAATCTGCTGGGCATGGTCTTTAGTTGTACCATGTTGCTAAGGCCGAGAACTCTTTACCTGTATTCATCAGGTCAATACCCTCCATCCAGTCCTTTAAAACCATTCTCAAAGACTTCCTGGCCAAAACCTGGCTCTGTTCTTACTTAACCCCAGGATAAACTATATCCCTAAATATGAATAAAGACATATTCAAAACTTACACATTGCTCCCTCTTCTTCACTCACTTCCATACTTCAGTCAATTTCTCTCCAACTGACTCTCTATCTAAATATGCCACAATTCTGTTTTTTTATTTCCCTCTCACTTTATATTGTAATTCCTATTTGTATTACACTAACTTACCTTTACTTTCTCTAAACTGGCTAAAATTTCTCTAAAATTTAAACAATTGTCATACAACAATATAGTTGTATCTTTTCTTAACCGATATTTTCACATTATGTCTAATTGCAGTTTTATTTTTATTTATTTATTGCACTGTTTTTTAAGATTGTAAAATTATTGTCGTTAAAAAGTTTTTGTACTACTTTGGAGCTTTTCTCCCTGGCCATCCACTGGAAATGGCCATCTACCCAGATGCAAACATTCCTGCTAATCAATGTCAATAAATAAATAAATAAATAAGCTATAATTCCCTTCAGTGATGTCCTTCATGGGAGTGGTCTATAGTATAGAGGGAGTGGTTTGCTCTGTACCTCCCCTTTCTTCAGGATTATGTATCTCTTGATTCCCTATTAGATAATTAGGATGCCTTCTTCAGTTAAATGAAATGCAACCAATTAAACTTAACATATTTAAGGCAGAGACTGTGATCATTCATATTATATTGCATCCTTCATAAAATCTGAACCTTAATTGTGGTACTATTTGTAGGGACAGTCACATGGAATTTGTTACAAAAGTGTGAAATGTTAGTGCCGTATTAGATACCTCACTGACACTACAAGACCAGATGCTAGCTGTGGTCACACTGTCCTGTTATCATTCAAGTGATGCTATGCATATCATGCACCTCCTTTTACCACACAATTTCAGGATTGTAGTACATAAATTGGTCTGACTGTTGGAATAATGTTTATCTAAAACTGCCTCACTGTGAACTTGGCCATTTGAGGATGGTAAAACATTATGTAGCCTGTCTGCTGGCAAGCACTTCCTAATTCTGTCATATTGAACTCTGGTTCTTAAGGCAGATATTTAAAACATATTGGAGTGATAAGTATGTATCACAGACAATACCATTTTTTTGAAATTACCATCCTGTCTTGTAAAGCAGAGTACTTGTCTTACACTATTCAAATGTAACGTGGAAGAATTGATGGGTTAGTACAAATTCAGGCCAGGTTTAGCACCCTTGTCTCTCATGACAGGCAAAACATGTAAATGTTCTGCTTATCTCTATGTTATTTGCACTCAAAATATAAGGGGTAAAAAGTTCATGGGCATGTATGGCTGAGCTTCTGAAGATTCTCACAGATCATTAGTCTAGTAATTACCCATGGATCTTTGAACCTATACCTAAAAAATGTGATGAAAAAGGAAAAGGTGATTCAGATTTTCCAGTCTTCCTTCTCCAAATGTATTAAAAGTTTCATCCCTAATTCAGGATCCTTTAAAAAGTGAAACAAGCAGACATGGCAAACCTCTGCAAGTAGACATTCAAGAGACAATGCCAAGGAGACGCTAAAAATAAGGGGCAGGACTCTTCCAAAATCACAGACAATCCAACAAGTGTGAATGACTATCTAGAAATGGTAACTCCACTCACATCCTTGCACTCATTTAACTCTCCCCCTAAACCTCAATCTCCATTTCTTTCTCTCTTTCTTTAGCAACAGATGTATGTGTGGAAGATTTACTTAAAGAAAGAGGGAAGAAAGGGACTGCATACTTTTCACAACAGGAAGACTCAGGAATTAGAGCCAATAGAGTTGATAACAATAAACTTAGATTCCCTATTTCCTTTGTTAGTGATGTTAACATTTTCTCTGAAGTCTTTAAAAAGGAATTGGACTATCTTGAGAGCAGTGGAAGAATTAGAGGGAGTAATAGATGACACACCTAGTTTTTCTTTTAAGAACACAAAATCACTGAAGCATCAACTATGTTACAAAATGCAAGAGTCTGGAATGAGTAAAATCTCACAAAGACTAGGCACTTATATGTGCAGGAAATGCACAGCCTGTAAGTTTATTTACTCCTGTACAACCTTTATACATCCACAGCTTCATTTTGAAATTCAAGCAAAATGCTATGTGGACTGTAGAACTAAAAACATAGTTTATTTTAGTTTCTGCCAAGTCTGCAAAGCTTTTTACATAGGCAAGACTAACAGAATGTTAAAGTATCACATATTAGAACACATCTGGGACATAAGAAATAAGAAAGAAGCCAATGCCTTGGCTAAGCATGTAGAAACAGAAGGGGCACGACATATATTTAAATTTCTTGTATTGGCGATCATAGAAGAAGGGGCTATAGGAGGGGACATAAGAAATAGGACTGAAGCAGCAGAGCAGAGGTGGATTATAAGGCTGAAGGCTGACAAACCACCAGGGATCAATGAAGCTGTCTCAAAACAAGGGCACTTAGATATTAAATGCAGTAAATAAGCATTACATTCTTTTTTGTATTTTAAGTAGGATATCTGTATTATACAATGCTTTTATTAAGGTAAAATGTAATAAGCCTTTGTTTATATAGAGTGTGGATACATATGAATTTATTCAAAGGGGTTTTTAAAAGGTTTTAAAAAAGTCAATAGCGTTTCTGATTAATTAATTGTATTGTAATTATGTTGAGTTGTTCATTGGGTGAGCATGAACTTATATAACATGAGATAGTTGGTAACAACAGTCTGATGAAGCAGTCAGTGTGATCGTGAAAGCGCTTAATCTCAGTATTTATTTTATGTAATAAAGTTGTGTTTTTGCTACAGCTGTGGTGGTTTGGCTCAGCTTTTTCTCTTTAGATATTCTCAGTCCAATGGGTCCTGAGAGTTTTCCATCAGGGGTACAGATGGCACTGGAGAAAACTTCTTCTTCTTCAGGGCATTTCTATTTATACTCCATATTAATCTTCTTTATTTTCCACAGTCATTCCGCATCTGCTGGGACAATGGGTAATTTAACCTGCCTCTTGCTGTCTCTTACTCTCACAGGGATAAGTTTTTATTCAAGGATGTTTCTGGTACCAATGAATGAGGCTTGATAGAGACCAGTCCTAGATCTTTCCTTTCTCAACCAGTTTTGAAATGTACCACTGAACCAACTGCTGGAATCCAAACAGAAAACGACCAGAACCAGTTCACAACAGTTTTATTACAGGAATTAAATGCTTTCTTGTGTATATAACATACACTTCTTCAGAATAAAAAAACATTCACAAAAATTCAGTTTAAATTACCCACCAATAAAATCACATGACCCATCAGCACACCTACCAATTCTAATCTTAAAGGCTACTTGCTCATATAATAAAATACATAAAAGTCTATACAAATACTAAGAAAAAACCTAATCTAATGTTTCCCTAAAATATACAACATAACACATTAAATATAGTGAGACATAAGTCTTAAAACATAAACTATGGATAAAGACTCATTCAAACCTGGGGGTGAGGTGACATTTAATTTCAGTTGCCAATGCAACTCCCTCCATTCTACCATGTCATGTCACGGTCCCCCCAGTAAATTCCGCTGTATGGTGTCGATACCAAAAAATAAAAAAACATGGTCTGGATGTTTTACTACATGACAATACAATGCATTAGTAGTTCTCCTCTGCTTGATGTCATAAATACATTCTTTAAAACTACAAATGGTTATCCCAACATAGAAACTTGGACACATTTTACATAAAGCCACATAAATCCCTCCCATTGATTTACAATTACAAAAAAGTGTGTCCTTACTTTTTTACCATTAATAAGCACCTCATGTTTCTCTAAAATGTACTGGCACAAATTGCACGCACCACATTTAAGTACCCCACGTCCTTTCACTAATGGTAGTATATATCTTGTCATCTGATTCTAACATATTCTTGATGCATTTAGCTTTTCTAGTGACAAATATTGGTTTGGTTCCCAAAATGTCAGATATCCCTTCAAATGTTTGAAAAACAGGCCAATTTTGGTTAATAATATTTTGGATGTAACCATATTCTTCAGTGAAAGTGGTAATGAATGAACAATTTTACCCACCATTTGTTTCTCTCTGATAAACCAAAGTTTTATCTAACAAAATGGTAATCAGCTCCTTCTGCTGCCTCTTCTGAAGCACTTCCCTCCATATTAAATCAACTAAATCTGGGGGGTAACCTCTAGTTGTAAACATCCCTTTCAAATTTACACATTCTTTGAAAAAATTTCTTCACTAGAAATCATATGGGCTAACCTTATATATTGCCCCTTAATGATTCCTCTCTTTTGGTGCATCAGGTGACAACTACCATAGTGCAAAAGGCTGTTGGAGTACGTTGCTTTCCTAAACTCTGTGCTCTGTATACTTTATCCATGTCATCTTTGTAAATAAACACATCCAAATAATTAATACTTGCTGTACTATAATGGTATGTAAACTTTAAGTAAGAGGTAGTGGAATGTAAATATTCCAAAAATCTATCAGTGTCTACTTTACTAGCATCCCAAGCAATAAAAATGTCATCCAGAAACCTCGCATGTAAATAATAAGGTGGAACATTTTTGTTGCTAAATATAAACTGTTTTTCCCATTGAAGTAATACTATGTTCACAAACACTGGGGCACAGCTTGCCCCCATAGCCACCCCACTTTTTTGTTGAAAAAATTGCCCATCCAGATGAATAAAACTATATCTCAAAAGCATATCTAACGATGCATCAAGCACATTCATTTCATTAGCGTTAAAATTACCAGATTCGTGAATAACATCATGAAACATTTCTTTTCCAATGTCTTGTGGGATAACATTAAATAAATTTACTATATCTATAGTAACAAATGCTAAACTAGTACTGTATTTAATTTTTCTCAATTTTTCCAAAGAATCCCAAGAAACTTTCATAACATGGGGGTAACCAGATACCAACATTTTTACTTTTTTATCTATATATACAGCCATGGGGTGAGTAATGGAAGTTTCTAACACTCACAATAGGTCTCATAGGAGGGTCCCACAAACATTTATGTATTTTTGGGATCCCAAAAAGGGGGGGACCACAGGCAAATTAACTTCTAAGAATTCATACACTTATCCAGAAATTTCTTCTTGTTCCAACATATCTAACAAAATAAATCTAATTACAGAATAATATGAATTAATATAATTCAAAGATACTTGATCATAAAAATCTTCATCTAGTGCATGTCCAAAGATTTTGTTAAGATAATCCCCTTTGTTCATAATCACTATCCCTCCCCCTTTATCTGGCTTCATGACTCTAATCATTTTGTTTTGCACAAGTTCTTCTAGTCAAATTAGTTTCACTCATATGAACATTTTTACCCCTTAGCAATTTTCTGAAATTAAATTCACATAGCTTCTCAAAAATAACCAGGGGTGTAGATAACACAGGGTTAAAAACGTTAATTCTTAGAATATTACTAATGTGATTGTTGTCGACACCATTAAACAACAGTTTGAAATTGAGCTTCCTTAAGATCAGTTTTAAATCCACCATTAAAGTCTCAGTTCTAGCATGTGTCATAGCGACAAACGTGAGCCCTTTACTCTACAGACTCACTATATTTTCATTGAATGTAATATCTGTAAAGTTATATACTTTGTAGTCATTATTGGCATTAGTTAAAATATTAGGCAATGCCTCATACACATTACCTGCCTTTCCGAAGTTATCTGATAGTTCTGTGGATGCTGGCAATATGGGAGTGATTTATGTGGCTTTATGTAAAATGTGCCCAAGTTTCTATGTTGGGAAAACCATTCGTAGTTTTAACGGACGTGTTTATGAACACATTTGTGACATCAAGCAGAGGAGAACTACTAATGCATTGTATTGTCATGTAGAAAAACATCCAGTCCATGTTTTTTTATTTTTTGGTATCGACACCATGCAGTGGAATTTATTGGGAGGACCAT
Source organism: Protopterus annectens (assembly GCF_019279795.1). Taxonomy (NCBI): domain Eukaryota; kingdom Metazoa; phylum Chordata; order Ceratodontiformes; family Protopteridae; genus Protopterus; species Protopterus annectens. The sequence goes on along the minus strand of NC_056731.1, from coordinate 1,548,871,727 downwards.
GGCGTGACATGGTAGAATGGAGGGAGTTGCACTGGCAACTGAAATTAAACGCCACCTCACCCCCAGGTTTGAATGAGTCTTTATCCATAGTTTATGTTTTAAGACTTATGTCTCACTATATTTAATGTATTATGTTGTATATTTTAGGGAAACATTAGGTTAGTTTTTTTTCTTAGTATATATTTGTATAGACTTTTATGTATTTTATTATATGAACAAGTAGCCTTTAAGATTAGAATTGGTAGGTGTGTTGATGGGTCATGTGATTTTATTGGTGGGTTATTTAAACTGAATTTTTGTGAATGATTTTTAATTCTGAAGAAGTGTATGTTATATACACATGAAAGCACTTAATTCCTGTAATAAAACAGTTGTGAACTGGTTCTGGTTGTTTTCTGTTTGAATTCCAGCAGTTGGTTTAGTGGTTCTTGTCATTTTGTGTTGCTTGGGTTCCCAGTTTGGAAATGTCCCAAAGCTCAAAATGCTATCCCTTTACAACCTGTTAACTCTTATTCCCTGTTCATTTTCATTCCCTGTTCATTTTTCTGATAGCCCTAGATTTAAAGGATGCTTACCATCACATTCCATTAGGCATATATTTCAAATTTTCTTAACATTTTCTTTGTCAGGATTGTATTTTCACTTCTCTGCATTAACCTTTGTGTTAGCCACAGCTCTGAGGGTGTTAAGAAAGATGCTAGCTCCAGTGTCAGCTTATTGCAGGCTGCAGTCTATTCACATTTTACCTTAATTAGATGACTAGGTTATCCTTCCAGAGTCTGAAATATCAGGAATCTCTCACCTGTGTAAGAGCTCTCCTTTACAGACTAGGTTCCCAGTAGATCATTCAAAAGACTTGTTTAATTCCATCCCACAGAATAGTATACCTAGGGTGTCAACTGGATCCTTCTGTCCTAAGAGCTTTTCTTCCACAGGAAATGGTAGATCTATATCTGGAGATGTTGCTGAGTTTTTCCACTCAGTCATGGACTTCAGCAAAGGAAATTCTCAGGATTTTAGGATTTATGGGCTCTATGATTATCATGATTTCTATAGCCAGACTCCAAATGAGAAAAATTAAATGGTACCCAGAATCTGCACGGTCCCAATGACAGTGCACACTGACTTATCAAATTCCAATTCTGTGATTTGTAGAAAGGGAAATATTTTTGTGTAAAAGTCCATTTTTTTCTGAATCCAGGTCTGCCATTTTCCCTTTCATCTCCAGTACTGTCTGTAAAAACAAATGCCTTAGACTCTGCTTGGGGGGCAGTGTCTTTGGAGGTAAAACGTGCAGGGTCTTTGGAACAAAAAAAAAAAAAAGACAAACCAAAACACAGAAACATCAATGAGATGTTGGCATTAATACATTTTCTCATCCCTCTCAAATCACCTGTGGTCCCCAGGACATCTTCAGGTTATCACAGGCAACACCACAGTGATGTGATACATAATCATGTCATCTGTGCAGATTAGCCATGCTAGCCTGAGTTTTAGGAATTCAGTAGAATTTAACTCTACAAACGTCTTGCATTCTGACAGAGGAAAACTTTGTGGCACGCAAGCTGAGCAGACATTCACAAATCGAAACTGAATCAGGGGGTCTTCCAGGATTTGATCTAGCTTTGAGGAACACCTCAGATAAATCTGTTTGCCTCCATTCACAAGACATAACTAAATTTTGTCTCAGGATTCCTTGTAAGCAAAATTGAAAAACAGACACATTCTCATTTCATTGGATGGAAATGTTTCTGTATGCTTTTCCACTCTTTCCAATGATATCCAGGGTTTTTTTGAAGATTTAGAAGGACTTCAAAAGTCATTGTGGTGACTCCCTTCTATCCCAGGCAGTAGTTGTTCTCCCTTCTTTTGGAAATAGTCAAGGGCAATTACTAAAAGCTTCCTCACAGACTGGATCTACTTACTCAAGAAAAGGGTTGTTTAATATACCTCACCTGAAAAGAACTTCGTATGATAGAAATATGATAGAATTTAAGCACCTATTTTTAAGGTCATGCAGCAGATATAAAAGGTGGTAAAAACTTGCTATTAGGAAAGCATATATTAGCAAATGGAGAAGATTTTCTAGTTTGTGCAGGATTAAAAACTGATACCCTTTAAGACTACCATTTCTCTGGTTATGTAATGCTTGTGTGAGTTATTACCCTCTCTCCTATCTTATTCCTCTATCATGGTTCATCCTTTGGCCATTTCAGCATGTCTGCCCATGGATCTTTCTCTTTCAAGCTGCTTTTAAAGGGGTTCTGCATACTCATCCACATAGAAAGCACATCGCCCCCCCCCCTTAAGATCTTATTGTTTTTTTTAAAGAAAACCTAATTTTTGCTCAGTTTGAACCAGCTTTTCAAACCAGTTTAAGGTTCTTAACATGGAAGTTGCATGCTTTTACAAAGGATCGACATTAAGACATTTCACAAAGACGGGTCTATATTATATCAGCAAATGCTTGAAATTGTAAACGTTTTATAATCAACCCAAACACTTCAAGAATCCAAAATGCCTAGCACATGGAATGGTGATTTTTTTCCCAGGTAAAAAAAAAAAAAAAATCGCTGATCCATTAAAACAAAACAAACAAAAAAAAAGCAAACACAAAAAAAAAGTGGGGGGCTTTGCCGCCCCCCACACCCCCTACTTAAACATATCAACTCCAAGATCACACACCAGTGGAGGAAATGGCAAAGTCCCAAAAATGGCCCAGTGATTTTTTCCATGGCAAAAAAAATCACTGTTCTGTGCTTTCGGAATTTCGCCATTTCAGGTAAACACATTCGATTAAACAGCGTTCGCAACTTTAAGCATTTGCTTACATAATAAGAACCCCACAAAGACAGGGTTTCTTTGAGAATTAATATTTCTTATATGCTTAAAGTGATATCTGAGTTTACTTTGATCCAAACTATCCATCTCCCTGCCTTCTTTCTAAAACCTCAAAATGAGAGAAGGATTATTCATGCTATGGATGTCCAAAGAAACTTAGATACTATCTTGACAGAACTAAAACCTTCAGAAATTCTGATCAATTATTCATTTCTTATGACAGTAAGAAAAAGGACAACCACTGTCAAAACAATTTCGAAAATGGTTGTCACATATTATTTCTTTTTGCTACCTGCACCATAGTAAGTCAATTCCAGGCAAGGTCAAGGGACATTCTATGAGAGTCTTGGCTTCTTTGTTGAGTTTTGGCAAGGGGTAGATTCAAGTATTCTAAAGGTAGCAACTTGGTCCTCTGTTCACATGTTTACAAAGCACCACAAACTAGACCCATTTTCCAAGGCTATAACAAGCTTTACAAGAGACATTCTCCAGGAGCTTCTGGACCCTCACCCTTCCTCTTCTTACTCTGTCTAAGTTTTTGTTTTCTACCCTTACAGTGTAAGCTACTGCAGCAATGATAAAATGATGGATGTAGTAGAGCTGTGTAAGTAATCTTGCCATAACTGTTAATGTTCATATAGATCACTGCTGCAGTAGCTGCTCCCTCCCTGTCTCCATTCCCCTTATTTTTACATGATTTTTTTTTTGCCAGGGTAAAGACATTGATTTTTATATACCTAGCATTCACATCATTCAGAGATCTAGCCCCCCTTTTCAATTGGCACAAAACTTCTGTAGGACTTGTTTCCCAAGCTGCTGATTTTCTCCCTGCCTAGCATGAGATCTCAATGGTCTGGGTGCATGGAGGTTGCCCTTAAGCTTTGGAAGCTACTCCAATGTAAACCCTCTGCAGGATATAACCCATATGGCTTAGGCTACTGCAGCAGTGAGCTATTTGATCATCTACTGTTATGGTAACTTTACTTAAACAACTATACTATTTTGCAACTAGAAGTCAGGTAATAGATTTCTGAATGGCAATGTGAATATATGCATGTTTACATACTAGTAAGTTTGATATTCATTAAAGTAGACCACTTTGATGAATTTGTCTTGGACTGCCATGTTTATTGGAAGACCTCTAAACAGCTAAATTGTCCTGTTCAATAATCCCAGTGCATGTTTGTGCTGTTCCCGGTATGGATGTTTGATCTGCTCTACTGCTCTAAATGTAGTGAACAGTAATGTTCCACCTTAAGGCACAGCAAACACAATGGTATAAATGTTGATAGAGAAATAAGTCACAGCAGACTTCTAAGTATAATTGACAATAATGAAAACATGGTTTGTTAATGAAAAAGTGATAACCAACGGTATTCATTGTTTTATTATGTGATAACCAATGGGGTATTCATTGTTTTATTATGTATGTGGACACAGGGTTCCCCTTCAGATGCTCGAGTTTTCAGAAACTCGAAATTCATATTGTCAAGATGATATAACTGAGTTTCCGAAAACTCAAAAGTTTTTGAATGGAGATTGCAGTACAGTGAGGATCGCGCGATTTACCCTTTTCTTCATTGTAGTGTGATCTTGGAGTTGATATATATAATATGAAGGGTTCCTATCAGAAGATGGAAGATGCATTCTGTTGAATGCATCTTGGTCAAACTTCAAATGTCGAAAACGCAAAATGATGAAGTGGCATATAAGCGAATTCTTTCCCTGGGAAAGAAGTCACTTGGCCACTTTCGTCACTTTGCAGTTTTTCTCAGAGTTGGTATATTTAAGTATGGGGGTGTGGGGGGCTTAAAATAGTGCTTAGTTTTTTTTTTTTTTTTTTTTTTGAGAACAGCGATTTTTTTTTCCCTGGGAACTTTAGCAACTTACCTAAGTTTATAAGAGCAATACCTAAAATATGGCCCTAGCTGTTTCTCATTTTGTCAAGCTTTGCCCAGATATGTTGCATGAAGAGGTCAAGATTTATGGGGGGTTGCTAGGATGTCTAACAAATGTGCAGATACATGCAGGAGTCCACAGCAATAAGTGTAATCTGTCCCTTCCTAGAGAAAATAACAACAGAGAATTTTTTTTTTATCAAACAGATTAAATTTAACCATAGGTGCAGGGGTTTGCCCATTGCTTAGCTATGCAAACTGTAGCTTAAATAGCACAAGAAGATAAATAGCAAGATATGTTCAGTTGAAGCAGTACTGCAATAGAGTAGTAGTCAGAACGTTCACTTTGCGAGCAGTCATTCCCGGTTCGAGCCTCAGTGTACTAAATTCCATTTTCCATGTGAAAGCAATATATGAACATTTTTTTTGCTGTATAACCCACTAAATAACATATATTTGTGAACTGTAGTACTGCATTAAGTGCAGATGTGAGATGTCATTGTAATAATGTGGTAAAATCCACAGATAAACACAAGTGCCCCATACAGTATAGGTACACATGAATCAGGGATACTAAACAAAGTTATAATGTGTAATGAATGATAAATCCCTAGATTGTCCAAATCTACCACTTTCCCAAGACCCATGTTTCATTTCTTTCTCAATTAGTGCTGGAGTAAGTGGGAGTAAGCACTTTTAAGCAGTAGTAAGCGGGTTTAAGCCTGTTTGTGCAGGGGTAAGCAATGCACACACAGTTTAAGCAGTTTTGAAGCTAACTCTCTGTTAGCATATTTAACCAGAAGTTAGCATTTCTTACCATTGCGCAAACCCATGCAAACCCATTTACAACTGCTTAAAAGTGCCTTAATTACTCTGTATCCAACAGCCGCTGTTCTGCTCAGCAACAAACTAAGCAGGGCTTGCAGGTCTTGAACCCAGGACCCTGTACACTATAGTCACAGCAGTTAACCAGTAAGCAATCACAGCTGTAAATAAAATTGAGGTATACCCAAACAGATCCTCACTATAGCAAAATCACAATTTACATGTGAAAGGAATCTATAAACAGTTTTATGTTGTATAACCTACTACATAACATATATATGTGAACTGGAGTACTGCATTAAGTCCAGGTGTGAGGTGTCATTGTAATAAAGTGGTAAAATCCCCCAATAAACATAAGTACCCCCTAAGAGTGTATGTACACATGAGTCACGGATACCAAACACATATATAACATGTAATGAATGATAAATCAATGCCAAACAGAAAATAGTGTGCAAATTTAACAATAAGCAATGCTAAGCATAGCACACCTCTACTTACTAGGTGTAAGCAATGCATAACCCAGCTAAATAGATATGCCCATTGGTATACCCCTTTAAGCAATGCCAACCTTAGGTAAGCCGATTTGCCCATTGCTTAGCATTTTCAAAACTGGCCAATCACAGCAAAGTGCAGGAAATCAGCCATATTTAAACCCCACAGGCAGGAATATATCTCATAACTGGTAGCAACTTCCTCCTTTAGGCACTATGGCTGGTGTCGGAGAAGGATCACGCTTCTGAGCGCACTGCTGGGGCATCCAGGAGTCCAAAGTCATGACAGAACTCCTCGTAAAAGACTATGAAGAGAGACTGCTGCAGGGCCAGTAACAGGGTTCCCAGTATAAAGTGGAAGCTTAGGACCGTCTCGTCTATGACCTCACTAGTGCCACTGGCATCCCTCGGACTGGTGAGCAAGACAGACATCACTATGCCAACCTGAAATGGAGGAAGAGGGAGGTCTTGGATCAGTGGATCCAAGAAGCTAAGCAGAGGGCTGATGTCCCAGCAGTGTGTACTCATTCTACTACCTGTTTAATAATTGCCATTTCATGTATATTATGGATAAGTATGGCTAAATATTCATCTTATGTCTTTGACAGCAGCAGCAGAGCAGGCTGTGAGTCAGGAAGACCATGCCTGTAGGCTGCAGAGGCTGTGTCGCGAGGCAGGTTAGGAATAATCTTGCATGTACTGTCATAAGAAAGTTAATTTCCAGTATTAAACCTGTATTGTGTATGGGATGTACTGAATAAACCAGACATTATGGCAGAAAGAGTCTCATATATGTTGTATGTAAATAAAAGGGTAACAGTCTGGCAATAAAGCTCTCCTGGACTGCTTGTTTTTATGCTGGTATCATATGGTAATGTAGTGTTGCAATCTGCATAATAGTAGTACTGTTGTATTAAGCACTGTTACCCACACTGTGCTACATAAATAAAATGTGCAGGAATATCTGTATATGATTGTTGTAATCAAAAGGTCATACTGTACTACTGAGAGAGACTTAGACAGAAAACAGTGAAAAGATACACAGCATAATCCAAGTAGCTCACTTTACTGAGATGTAAATTGTTGTATTTTTAGCAAACCCAGCCATGGCTCAAATCCTGGGAGTGGTAATAAGCTGTATGCAGAATCATACCCCTCAACTGTACAGCTATTGTCAGAAAGTTCAGATAATGGCTTAATTTTCCTGCTTGTCACTCTGTCCCCTGGGCAAATCAGAGGGATGATCCCAGAAGTTTAGGCAGCAAATAATGACATACAACTGACTTCAGATATCATAACCATCAGAAATATATCTATAAGAACAAACCTGTTACTCTAGCAACTTACCAAAATGTTATAAGAGTAATATGCAAAGTATGTCCCATCTCTACCCCTATGTTGTAAAGCTATGACCAGAGTGTGTGCAGTAACAGAGGGAGACATATGTGCTTAATAATAACATCAAATCTGGTAATATGTGTGGCAAACATTCAGGTAGTGTTAACAAACATTATCTCCACAGGTCTGTCAAATAAGAAAACTGTGCCTGGAAATAAAATATTGAATTCCTGGACTGGTACTGTTTAGTCTGCTATTGTATGGCATTGTTAGTGTTGCAGTTTCTCTGAATAATAATGTATTACCCATCACTATCATCCACATTGTGCTACATAATAAAACTGTCAAGGAATCCCTGTATAAGAGTGCTGTAATTACAAGGTCAGATAGTAAAACCACGGGAGACTTATAGACAGAAATCAGAGAAGAGATACACAGCAATATCTAAATAGCACACTCAACTGTGATGTACACTGTTTTATTTTTAGCAGACACCGCCATGGTTTTCATCCTGGGAGTGGTAGTAAGCTGTATGCAGAATAATACCCCTCAACTGTACAGATTTGTCCAGAATGTCCAGATAATTGGCCCATATACACTGCCTGTTACCCTGTCCCCCGGTAAATCAGTGTGATGATCTCAGACATTTAGGCAGCATTTAATGACATATAACTGACTGTCAGACCTGTAAATATTCAGAAAATGTATATGAAAACAAACCTGTCATAGTAACTCACCAAAGATTTATGAGGGCAATTCTCAAAATATGTCCCAGTTTCACCTGCATGTTATCAAGCCTTGACCAGAGTGTGTGCAATAAGAGAATGAGAGGTATGTGCATAACATCAACCTGGAATCTGGGAATATGGGTAGAAACAGGTAGTGTTAACAAACAATACCTCCACAGTTATACCAGATAAGAGGTGTATACTGTAGGTAAACACAGTTCACATATATAGTTGTCTACAAACATACCACTGTCCAAACTAAGGCCATAGGGTAGTGTAATGATACCTGCAAGGTGCAGATTACAGCAGTGACTAAGAAAGTATTGAGAACTACAGGGATATACAAGTTGTTAATCGACATCTTCCCCCCCCAACATATCTGCAACAATAATCTAAATGCACAACTCAATGGGTACGTATACAATTAAATCTACTGTTGGGAAATATGTCCTATTGTTTGATAAATATTGAAATTTGTTTCTATGCATATGCCATGTTGAAATACTCCCACATTGGTGGCATGCTGCCATCAATGTACCTGCATGTTGCTGTAATGGCCACTGTGGTTCCATATATGCATGTGTTCTGTTTGCTATGCAACTGCTCCATATCTGATGTTTTGGGTTAATGGGAATATCTATGCATGCTGTTATACCTAATCCTGGAATGTGGTGACTATTACTAACTCACATATGTTTTAAAACTGAAACACCATAGCATGTTTGGGAAGGCCGGTCCCAGCGGACCCACCTCTCCCACCTCATCTGGCCATGGCAACAGGTGCCAGCACATCTGGGGCCCACCACGGACCCTCCTTGTCCACTAGTCCTGCACCACCTACAGGTGGAACTGCCTCAGGGGATGGGGCTCACCCCCCCAGGAGTGGGTACGGACAGGAAACTGCCACCCATTGTCAGGTCTGGGGTCTGGTGTGTAGTGAGATCTGCAGTGAGTTTGGAGATCAGCTATGCCAGCTTGAGGGCCATGTGGCACATCTAGAGGGTAAGCCTGCCCCTCCTACCCAGGCCCCAGCACAGCCACCTTTGGAGCTGTGAATATGCAGTGGTGACTGCCCATGGGTGGGGATCTCAGTCCCACTGTTTCCATTTGGGGGCTCATGGGCTTCCGATTTCCAAACACCCCTCCCCATCCAAGATGTTTACCCTCCCATGTGTTGTATATCGCCCCTGTATGCTGTCTTCTTGTCTGTCTTGTCTTTCATCCTACCTAATCTACCTCCACAAATATACCTACTATCCCTCCCCAATATCCCACTCTCACCTTAAAAAAAAAGGGAAATCGGTTAAAAAAAAAATCTCGCCCCTCCCCATACATAGCTGTCCATTCCACACATGTGTCCATTGGACACATGTAATCTGGTCTAATTGGCTTTGTAACATATTATTGTTGTCCTCACCACTTTATCTTGGGTATGAGTGTCCAAATTTACCTCCAAATCAGTGTATATGCACAGCTGTTGCTGTAGAAGAAATGGGCAGCTATGGACCTTCCCAACACCATCCTGCACATCCCTAGCTATTTTCCCTACTGTCTTTCCCTCTTTGTGCCCCTTTTTCACCACTTTTCTATCAACCTTTTTTCTTTTCTTGTAAAGAAATTAGCATGGGGGTAAGTGGGAGTAAGCACTTTTAAGCAGCAGTAAGCGGGTTTCATCCTGATTGTGCAGGAGTAAGCAATGCCTACACAGGATAAGCAAGTTAGAGGCTAGCTAAGTGTAAAAATATTTAACCAGAAATTAGCATTACTTACCGCCATGCAAACCCACTTACAACTGCTTAAAAGTGCCTTAATCACTTTGTATCCAACAGCCCTTGTTCTGCCCAGCAACAAAATAAACAGCCTTTGCAACTCTCGAACCCAGGACCCTGCACACCATAGCCAAAGTGATTTATCACTAAGTCATGTCACATATAAATGTCTACATATATATATATATATATATATATATATATATATATATATATATATATATATACATATATATATAAACAGATAAATATATATATATATATGTGTGTGTGTGTGTGTGTGTGTGTGTGTGTGTGTGTATACTTATATATACACACATATATATATATATATATATATATATATATATATATATATATGTATATATGTATATATATATATATATATATATATATATATATATATATATATATATATATATATAGATATGTAAGAGAATGCAACAAATACATATATGACCAAAGGCACTGTTAATGGGGATGAGGAGGCCCAGTCTAAGTACCTCTTGTAATTATTGATATCATCCCCTCCCCACAGCCAAACAGATCAGCCTTGCAACACAATGCCAACACTTGCAAGTCCCATACCCAGGACCCTACACAACATAGCCACAAGACGTTAACAGTAATCCATCCCACCTGAACGATGTCAGGATGGTATCAATAACATATCATGCAGTACAGTCTGGCTACCATAGGGAATGTACAATGTAGAAGCAGTATGCATTCCAAGGATACATATACACACACACATATATATATGCATATATATATATATATATATATATATATATATATATATATATATATATATATACACATACACACATATACATATATTACTATGTATTGATATGTATAGGAAGATACAGATTTAGACGGTGCACAGCATATTGAACAGCCAATATTCCTACAGTTGCCACCTTTTAAAATGGACAGTGTATGATTCTCTCATATAAAAGACAATTATTGCATTAAACATATACCCACAGAGAAGTCAAAGGATATGACACCACACACAGGTTTGCATTCATAAGAAATGTTTATGTGTGTACTATTACAGTTGCATATGCCATGTCATATAACTGTAAGGTGTTTGAAATATATACTAACTGAGTAATGCAACTCTCAAGCAAATCATTTTATACAGTAATCCAAAAGCATAACATATGTTGCTGTCCAGGCCAAGGCCTTCAAGTAGTGCAACAGTAAAGAAACACTGGGCCAGAAGATAACAATCAATCAACAGTAAGTAATGCAGATGTAGTTATGCAGCCTCCAATTACACTATGTACTCCACCACTAGGGGGGAAATAATTAAGTTGTCATAATGAAGATGTATCTGTTACATAACAATGCTTAACTTAAAACATCACTATCACACTGACAAACAGAACAGTCTGTATGACAGTAAGCACTAGCCCAGCAATGTTCCCAAGGTGAAATGTATGAAAATGTACAGCCATATACCTTAAGGTATCTTACTTCTGATAACCCTCACATGTTGTAACAGCCTAGGTTATATATGGTGCATACTCTCCCTCATAGAATTACTTATTTACAGGGTCATATAACAGTGTTACATACACTGACCTCTGGACTGCACAAGGGCACACATGTTTTGTCCAGCTGTAGCTGACATATATATGGACCCTACCCCACAATATGTGTGAGGACCACAACATCACTGGAATGATGGCAGGAATGGCAGCACAACATAATCATAGGCCACTACTTAGCCTCTTTCTGCATGACATATGGACAAAACCTGGTATATATCGGTGGGCATAGGCTGGAACACAGGGCCATATTTGCAATATTGTTGTTATACACTGAAAAAGTTGCTAGTGTTACAGGATTGGTTGCAACATACCCTTAGTCAGGAATATGAAGTCAGAAACACAAATGGATATAGCCATGTACTGATAGCACTCAACAGACAGAATGCCAGTGATATATCTGAGGCAAGACCTGTGTGGTGGACAGACAAATCATAACAGCCAATCCTCTGGCCATCATGTAGACAGGCCCACAGCTGAGAGCTATGCAGACAGACTGCATTCCATGCTAAACTAGTATGTACACACAAACCCTGTAACACTAGTGGTATACAATGCGTATAACAACACTACTCACACTGTCTGTAGGTCTGGAACCTTATACAAATATGTAGTTGGCCTGTGTCTGCAAGTCCTCTTTTAAGAGGTATTGCTGCCTGCTGTCTGTAATACTGCTGGCCACACACAGGCAGAATGTCCTCCATACAGGAAAGGTAAAGGGACCATACCCACATGATTTAGGAACTTATAGTAGTGGGTTGCCATGACAGTGGTAATCAGAAGTACTACACAGCAGGCTGCATGCAGTTAGCAAGTTGTGGGCAGTGACTGGTGCAGAGGCCCTCACCTGATCATGTGCATCACCAACAAAATCCATGATGCAATCTATCTAAAGCAGCTCAATCCATGTAGTGGAGAAAGACAGAGAGAGAGAAAGAAAGAAAAACAAAGAAAAACAAACAAACACACATCCATCCAGTAAATATAAATTAGTTCAGAAACTGAACCTACAGACATCCCAGGTTTAACAAGGGGACACAACATACTGTATCCAGAAGAAACAACATTCCCACAGCAGGTATTTGAAGCATATATGCATGTAATTGAATGTAGTACTTGGTCCATAATAATGGGATATATGATTTGGAATGATTTATATGTGCCATCAGGTGTTGCTGTAATAATATCCAGCTGAACAACTACTATGGACAATAGTGTCTGTCCTTGTGGGCAGTGGGCCATACCTATCAATTGTGCAGATCAACACTGACTGACAAGATGTAAGCCATCACAGTGTGTGTTGTGTACTGCAAGACAAGTATGGCCAATAGCTGGTGGTGGAAGTAATGCCGCTATGATGGACACGTGAGTTTCATAGCCCACCACTTGCAGGATAGTGCAGCACAAATGCCATAGGTGTGTAATAGGCTTACCTGCAATCTGTCCCTATATATATATATATATATATATATATATATATATATCCCTAATGTTAGGCTGTGTCCACATGTGACACCTGTCTGTGTTGTAGCAAGGCAGAACAGTACAGCTGTGCAGGAAGGAGAGTTAGAGAGCGGTGGACCTAATGTTTGAATGCACCCCATAGATATATATATATATATATATATATATATATATATATATATATATATATATATATATATGTATATATATATATATATATATATATATATATATGTGTGTGTGTGTGTGTGTGTGTGTGTGTGTGTGTGTATACAGGCACACACACACACACACACACACACACATATATATATATATATATATATATATATATATATATATACATATATATATATATACAACTCATAATATTTATCTACATATGTGTGTATATATATATATATATATATATATATATATATATATATATATATATATGGGTCTACTTCTTTTGTCCTAACTTTCATTTGCCTGACACTCATTTTGCCCCATTTGACTGAAATTTCATTTGCCTGACACTTCATTTGCCCGACACTTCATTTGACTGACAAGTATTATTAGCAAGAAAATGGAATATGCCCCCTTCCCCACTGTAGTGCGACCTTGGAGTTAGAATATATAGTTAGGGGGTGTGGGGGGCACAGCCCCCCACAATTGGGGGTGTGGAGGGCGAAGCCCCCACTTCATTTCATATGATATTGTTAAATTTTGATGTAATATTGCTTAGTAAAAGAAAAGTAAGTGGGGGGGCTTTGCCCCGCCACACCCCCTGTTGTGGGGGGCTGTGCCCCCCACACCCACCCTAACTATATATTCTAACTCCAGGGTCGCACTACAGTGGGGAAGGGGGCATATTCCATTTTCTTGCTAATAATACTTGTCAGTCAAATGAAGTGTCGGGCAAATGAAGTGTCAAGCAAATGAAATTTCAGTCATTTGGTCTCAGGCAAATGGGTGTCAGGCAAATGGGAGTTAGGTCAAAAGAAGTAGACCCATATATATATATATATATATATATATATATATATATATATATATATGTATATATATATAGGTCTACCTGAAAACGCCGACAGTGCACAACGCCGATGACGAGAACACCGACAACGGAAGATCGACAACGGAGAAGACCGACAGTTGAGAATCCTGATGCTGAGAACACTGACATGTTAAGGTAAGTGTGCGATAGGGATGGACGTTAGGGTCAGGGTGTGGGTAAGGTAAGTGTGTGATAGAGAGAGACATTAGGGTAGGGTGCGGGTCAGGTAAGTGTGTGATAGTGACGGACTTTAGGTTTTGGGTCAGGTTAAGTGAGTTAGGGTTAGGGTGCGGATAAGGTAAGTGTGCGATAGTGCGGACCTTAGGGTTAGGGTTTGGGTTAAGGTTAGTGCATAGATAGTTGTGTATGTAAGGTTTAGTGTAGGTTTGTAAGGTTTTTGGTGTGCTTGTGTTGTGTGTGTGTTTTTCGGGAAAGGTATTTGTTTTGTTGATTGTCGGGATTTTGGTTTGTCGGGCATGTGAAGTTTCTTGCTTTTGAACTTTCTTTTTTTTGTCAGTTTTTTCATGTCGGTTATTTCATTGTCGGTGTTTTGGCATGTTGGTGTTATCAGGTAGACCCATATATATATATATATATATTTATATATGTGTATATATATATATATATATATATATATATATATATATATATATATGTATATATATACATACATATACACGTGTATGTCTACATATATACAAACACACACACACACACATATTTATATAAATACATGTCGCCAATTGTTGAATGACAGTGCTGCACGATATGTGTGAAGGAACATCACACATATCAATGCAGACAAATATATACAGCAGTAAGTGGGTGCAAAATGGACAGTTATGTCAGGTGTGAACCCCATGTTGGGAACACATTGCTCTTGTTTGTGAAGGTGGGATTGGTAATTTGGGGAAGGATAGTAGGTATATTTGGGGAGGTATGTTGGGTTGGAAGACAGACAAGACAGCATACAGGGGCAGTGTGTGACACATGTCATGGGTAAACACCTTAGATGGGGAGTGTTGTCTGGGATGTGGAAGCCCATGAGCCCCCATATGGAAACAATATGACCAAGGTCCCCACCCATGGGCAGTCACAACACCATCTGAACAGCCCTGAAGGTGCCTGGGTTGGGAGCTGAGCAGGAGGAGCATGCGGATCCTGTGATTGTGTATTGAGGGCCTCAAGTTGCTGTAGCAAATCCCCCATGTTTCTGTAGATCTCTCTATGCACCAGACCCTGGACCTGACTTCAGGTGACAGGATCCTGTCTGTGTGTGCTCCTGGTGGGGGCGAACACCATCTCCTGAGGTGGTTCCACCTGAAGGTAATGCAGGTCCAGTAGATGAGGAGGCCCCAGGGTGGGTCTCAGATGTGATGTGGCCTGGTAACATGGTCAGATGACGTGGGAGGGGTGGCTCTGCTGGCAACTGTTTCCCAAACATGCTAGTGTGTCACTGTTATAGACCATATGTGGGTAGTAATAGTCCACACATTCTGGGATGTTGTCTAATTGCATGCATAGATATCCCCATTAACACAAAACAACAGATGTGCAGCAGTTGCATAGCAAACAGAACACATGAATATATGGAACGATAGTGGCCCTTACAATGGCATGCAGGTGACATTGTTCGGAACAGGCCACTGATGATAATGTTTTAACATGGAACGTGACTGCAGACACAGCACAAATTGTTGAACAATATGATATATTTCTCAAAAGTAGGTCTTCTGTAGACATACCCGTTGAGTTGTGTGATTAGATTGTTGTTGCAGATATGGTGGGGGGAGACAGAGATGTGCATTAACAACTATGATATCCTTGCAGTGTGAGGTCCACAGACCTGTTTCCCTCTTCATGGCTTTCAGGAAATATGTCCAATGAGAGACTGCTTATTTACACAGTGGAGGAGAATGATGTGATCATCACATACCTGGTGCAGCACTACAACACCCTGTTTGGGTGTACAGCCCATGATCTGCAGGAGAGAACCACCCTGTGGAATGATCTTGTCCACAGGGTAAATGATGTTGGCCTGCATAACCACCGTTATGAGCAGGTCTGACATCAATTAACTGATCTACTCCAACATGCCCATTGGTGTGCTGCTGTGGTTAGGGGGGACCAGCTTGCAACTGGGGGGTCATGCAATCCAGCCCCCCGACACATGTTGAGGAGCTCCTCAGCAGCCTTGGGGCACCTGCACACCCGCAAGCACAACACCCGGCAAAGAGCATAGTGGAGGTGGATGCTACCCACACAATGGCACAGGAGTGTGCAGGTAAGGCCACAGGGCACATCACTGCTGCATATCCATCTGCATCTGAAGAGTTAGATCATGCATATGTGAGATAATATATATATATATATATATATATATATATATATATATATATATATATATATATATAGTCTGTTGCTGCAATTTAGTAATAAACAGATGTGCATAATCTGTAGTATCGTGGGTTTGTACTGTAATGCTGCACCACCCTGTACCAATGCCACAGGTGTGACTACTGACATCACATCTCTCATACAATTATATATGTACTGGTGGTATACCTCTGGGGCAGCAGCCTATAGCTGGTGAGCATGGTGTTTTTTCAGGTTTTCCAATACACCGGTCATGTTATGGCCATGGTATATTCCATGCACACATTTAACACACCTACCCATAATGCATACTGTACATGTTCATATATTGTTGCTGTTAACTGCACTGCATTACAATGATCACCATGGTGGTGTTTCTGAAGGGTATGTAAGACTCCTGCAATATAACTACCTGTCATTGCCAGATGTGTGAACAGAGATGAACATAATGGTGGGACAAATGGCCTACAGTAGGGACATGTCTGAAGCATCACCCTTATATAGTGCTACAACAGTGTATTTGCCACTATTACAATGGCAACTGTTACAGATCTACAATACGGCATATCACAATACTGCATTCCACAACCCTTACAACCTGCAATGTGGTCCTAACATGAGCAATGAATGTGTAATATGGAATCCTATGTTAGGACAACAAATATGGGGAATACATACCTTCACAAACACTGGAAGCATATATGTGCATACACTCCAGATAACATATTGTGGAAGCAGCTTTTGAGGTACTGACAGCATGCATTTTTCATGAGTATGGACTTCCAGGAAGTACAGGTCCTCAATGTCACACTAATAAATGGTCTGCTGTCCAAGATATTTGGCCATCAAATGTGCCCACTTACCTGCAACAGAGGCAGCCATGGCTTGCACACATCTTACCAGCAATGAAATGGATCCTATACCCAACAGGTAGCACCCAGGAGTTGAACATGTAGACTTACCTCACCATTGCATATACCATGGCAAACAGTGCAGACAGTCATGTATGTGGAAAGGATGTATGGGACAGGAATAATGTAGAAAATAAACAGATGATGACACATGTTGCAAACTGGTCATGCAGGCTGCGTAGTAACATGCCACAACTCTGAGGGAGTTGAAGGAATGTCTAGCAAGTACTGGATCTGGAATACCTATGTTGGCAATTGGCTGGACTCTGCATAAGTGTGGCCCATGGTTTAGGGTAATCAGATGGGACAGTTGTACCACAGGAAACATCAGCCAGGCCTCTCTACAGGTAGCATATGCATAACAACAAAGGTCCCAAAAAGGCATGTGTTGCAATGTGTACTGGTGTACCAAGACCACGTTGGAAACCTACAGACAGTATCAATTAAGATACATGTGCTGCACAACCAACACCTCACGCCACCTCAGGCCCACCATCCCCATCTGTACCTTGCCGGTGTCAGTGTGCACCTGTATGTTTGCCATTCAGTAGCAGGGACTAGGCCAGTACACATGGTGTTCAGTGTTTGGGACACTGTAAAATGACACACATGTGTAGGCCATAGTTGTCAAACATCTGCAAAAAGACTGAGGGTGGTGAGTGGGTGTCATCATGAAACACAACAGTGCACTGATGCAGATATTCAAAGGATGCTATGAATGGTTGTATTTGCACACAGTCAAGGTCAGCAACTGTGGCAGACATAACCCTGACTCCACAGCAATAATGATGGCACTGTGTGACCTTCAAAAGATGTGCACATGAGTTGACCTTGCGATCATGCAGAGTTGGGGGGCATTTGTAGGGCAGAGTGACCAAATACTGGCAAATGCAGATGGCCCATGTTAGTATACCCCTGCCAAGAATAGTGACTACTAGTAGTACACATAACAGTAGGTGCAACAGACCATCATGATAAGGGCATGCACACATATGCACCCACACATTGTATGCATCTCAATCAGTATCTGCACAACTAACACATTTGTTTTATACTGCATTTGATTGCACAGGTCATATGTCACATATCAGGTTTGTGTAATATTAACATATGCAGTAATGTGGCCCCATGGCATTTCAAGGAAGAGGGCACCATATCAATAAGGGTGTGTAACTCCCCATAGCCATGGTAAAGTTTGAAGTTTGTCAGTGTAATTGTATTTTATTGGTCATACATGCACCATTGATGATGAGATCTGTAAATCAGACATCAGGCATTCGCAAATGACATCTGTCCACATATCATCCCAGGTATGTGTCAGACAAACACATAGGGGCTATGAGCAGCAGAGCAAATAAAACTGACATACATATACACATTCAGCAATGGTGTGTACACGTGTGAGGTATGGTGCACAGTACATGCCAGGGTGTCAAGCAGGTGCACAGCAATACTGTGTACATGGGTGCAGTGTGTTCCAGGGGAAGGGACATCACCTACTAACACAGCCCATGCATCACAGAGGGTATAATGTTGCTAGCAGGGATTGACTATAGCTGCAATGCATGCTGCTGAGTGCCATATGTTACGTATGTTGACAGATGGGTAATGGAGGTCTGTGTGTGATATATTTGTGCAACCACACCTCTAACTGTGTGTGTGTGTGGGGGGTAATTCATCTGTAAGTGCTATCTGGTGGAGTGGAGGAGGGGTTGATATATGTAGAATGAGTGTGTGTGTGTGTGTGTTTGTCCATGTATGCACATGTGTGAGAATGGGTTTGTTCATACTTCTCAACTTCCCTTTGAAATAGTGCAGTACATGAACATGAACAGACACATGAGACACCAGGAATATATTTCTGACATGTAATCTAAGGACAGCTGATAGTATAATAAAGTCTGCAGAATGAAACATGCATTGGGAGGGAATACTAGACACCAGGGATACTATTTTAATTCCAATCAGCAGAAAGGTGAAGGAATATCCATGTATGCAGCACTAAAGATGCATTGGGGAATTACTAGACAACACCAGCGAGTGTTTCCAAATATTACTGTAGTCCACATAAAAAGTTAATAGAGCAACAGATCTTGCATCTACTGAACAATAGTTACATATGACACTCCAGTGCATGACATTATTGGGTGACTGTAGTAGCCCATAACATATGGGGGCCATGCTCAAGACATCTGGACAAAACCAGGGTGAACACTGGATGACATCATGGAGTCTTTGAAAAAACAACTCCAATCAAGTTAAAGAGGTAATGGAGTAACAGATCATGTTTTGTGATCACTTGTCTAAGCAATTAGAAGAATGATACATTAATGATTGGTATTATTGACTGTAATTATTGAAGACTGATGCAGGATGGGGAACATAAGAGAAAAAACTAGGGACATTCTGTAAACTCAGGGACAGGTAAGTAGTAAGGTGGAATGTCAGTGTGTGTGTGTGTGTGTGTGTGTGTGTGTGTGTGTGTGTGTGTGTGTGTGTGTGTGTGTGTGTGTGTGTGTGTGTATATTGTTAAGCAATGATGTACAGGTCTTAAAGTGCATTTCTTGTTTTCCTCTCACAGGTGGCGAGGTGGGCCAGGGTACCACCTTCAGGCAATCTGATGTTGGTGTCCATACAGACACTGAAAATGATGATAGGTGTGTTGAGGCACAGGCGAGGTTGTCAGGGGCCGAAGCTGCACTATTATTTGACAGCCCACTACTATCCACCCCATCCCCGCACAGAGTCACAATGTCTATACATACCCCATCGCCAGTGGCCATAGCTGAGGGACAGTTGGTGGTTGGTGGCATGGGACAGGACAGTGTGGTATCTATGGCACGTGTGTCTGGACACAGCAGCCATAGCCAGATGTCCGGCATGTACCACATAGGCAGATGTACAGGGGTGCTCATTGGAGGGCTGCTGGTCCTCGTGCCCCTGATAGAAGTACCACATCTGGTACCACGAGACGCATGTTTCAGGCCATCATGGAGGCACAGGCATGTATGGAATGGTACACCAGACAGGGTCTGAGGCTGCAGAGGGCTACTTATTCAGCTGTTACTGACAACATCCGTGACCTTGCAGGTGCCCACCCCTGTTATTTTTAAGAGGTAATGGATAGATAGTTGGGTGAGATGGCAGGAATCCTCGACTGTGGAAGGTCTGTGCTCAAGCATATGGTGGGAGTGGTGTGACGGCCACGTGGTTATAGACCAGCAACACCAACAGCTGGAGGTTGACGTGGACATGCCAGAACACAGAGCTGCTCCCGTAATGGCAGTACCAGCCCCAGCACTGCAGGGGGGAACTGTCCACAAAACAGCAGGCCATGTTCACGTGGCCCTGGCCAGTCCCAGGATGGACCCGGATCCAGCAAACATGTGTCATCATCAGGGGATAGTACCATATCATGGCTTGTACCTGGTGGTGCCCGTGGAACCCCTGGCAGGCACATTTCTCATGTCCGTGGCTGGAGACGGTGACCTGCACACTTTGCCAGGTACAGTCCTCAGCTGTCCAACAAACAACTGTATACGGCAGCCACATGGCAGTACTGTGTGCATGCATACTCACACACAATACAAACACAGCTAGGTCAACCCCATACCTACACACACCACATCACCATAGCCAAATTAATAATTAAACCCCCTCACTCACACATACATGGTGTCAAATGTATGGCTCAGCCTAGGTCTCTGGCAAACCAACAACACACCCTGCGTATATGATGATACCTGTGCCACATCCCTGTCATCCATATCATCAATGCAGGGACAGGCTAATATGGCTCTGATGCACAGGGTGGCTGCACTATGTTGTACCAATGTAATGCTGTGTACCACGTTGTCAGCAGTAAAGTTTAATGCTCACATGTCAGGAAGTGTAGCTGTCCAGCCATGATGCATTATAGCTGCTGTTAACACTGAGTTATTGTGGTCTCCATAATGCATTCCATTTGTGTTGTAGGTGTCCATGTGTCAGCAGGAAGATGGTCTGCTGTTGTATCCTACAAAAGGTATAGCACTGTGCTGACACCTGGGCTGCGACATATCCTGGGCACAGGGGAACGTATGTCACAGGCCTGTATAACAGTCACTGCAAGTGCCACATGGCTGATAGGTCTGTGGGTGGTGTATACAGGTAAGTGCATGGTGGCTGATGTCAGCAGCCCTTCTACAGTGGACAATGGTAAGTGTACTGGGTGGTACACACCACATGTTTCTGTATAACACACAAAGAGGTTTTGGTGTTGATGCAATACACAGAGAATACTGCACACATGGATGTATGTACCTGTGCAAGGAACCCGTTATAGCCTATGTAATTCCCCCAAGACAGAATAGGCACAAAAACACATTGGAAAATAAGCAGTTCACTAGTTTGTCATTTATGATGGTACTGGCTGGGCATATGCCCCCATCCCCAATGTAGTGCAATCCTCAACTCGGTAAACATAAGTGTGCTGGTGTGGGTGGTGTAGCCCTACCCTTTGGAGGGTGAGAGGTGCTGTAGAACCACAGATAGTGTGATAAACAACTACTTAACATGTTAACATGAGCTGTACAGTATTACAGCCAGCTAAGGGGGGAGGGTACACTCAACAGTAACTGCAGTGATGGTGGCTGTGTCCACAAGAGCCACACCCAACTATATATACCAACTCCAGTATCGCTGTACACCTATGCAGTGGGGAAGAGGGCATTTATGCATCTACCACTAGTTGTGATGAAATGTATTTCTACAGGATGATACCTGTGAAATGTTAGCATATGCCAGGCAGTTCTTGGACAGATGACCTCCTGAGACATGTTTATTTTGCAAACAGAAGTAGATTCCATCACATACACACACACTCTTACTTGACAACACTGGGACTAGAACCCCTACCTAGCTATGTAGTGCTACTGATGTGTGTGGCCTTACTTGCACACACAACACAGTTTTTAGGATGAAGTGTGTTCCAGGTTACATGTTACGTGAAGAACATACCCAGGCCTGTACAGTATGGTAATGGGGGATGTACTGGTTGTTTATGGACAGTATATTGTGACATACTGTCATATACACATTGACAAACACATCACAGTCAGACACACATCTGAGAGAACTGGGCTTATCAGTGCTAACTACCTTATCATTGTGTCCATTTTGTTGCAAATACGTTGCACACAGCACATACATACCTGGGCTGGATAGTGCTATGAGTTACCTGTATGGTTGATGGTGACAGTGGTCCCCATACAGTGGAACATGGGACATGTACTGGAGGTACCATGGTGTAAAGACAGTATACCCAGCACCCACACCCCACAGTGGATATTGTATGCACTGACACCCATGATAACACTCTGACATACCCACCATCATATATTGACCAGGACTGCAATAAAACCCCTTGTCTATCCCAAGAGTGCTACTACAGGGATATGCATCTAATGCACATGCTACAGGGATAGTAGGGTGATGCATTGTCATGGCTCTCTTATGGCCAGCAACATCACTGTCCCTAATACTGTGTGGTAAGATGTATTGTATTAGGTGAATGTGGCTTCACAATGTTGTACCCTACAAATATACACACATACACACACTTGCCAGAACTCAGTGGGTATCCCATGCCTATCAACCCATTTGTACAGCAGTGTTGTGCTGGCACTGCAAGCCCCAGGTAGCCCTTAGGGTGAAATGTGTAACAAGGTACATGTAATGTCTGGTACAGCAAGAGCCATGCCTAACTATGGCAATAGGTGTTGCGGTGGATGTCAAGGGCCTCAGGGTATTCTCACCTACAGGTCTACAAACACAAAGAAACTGATATTCTCAGTAATGCACATGTACACATTTGTCAGTACTGGGGTCCATTGGTGCAGGTGTTCATAAGTGTGTACCAGGCTATTGTCCATGGAGAGATGGGAAGTTTAGGGGATGTGTGTACAGTGGTATCATGCCACCTGCCATGTGCCAGCAGACCATCTATCAACAGATACCACAGAGGTGATACTCAGGGTGAGAGTTACATGCAACAGCCAATCATTTGGTTTCCTCTTGCAGAGGGCCAGTGAGGTGCTCCAGTTGACACGTATGCAACATGTATTACATTACATTGTCAGTGTCTGTGTTGGAGACCTGTATCCATGCATGTTCTGTTAACTGTGGCAGTGTAGTTGAGGTATCCATGGCATGTGATGCATATAGGGTGTGGATTCCTAGCTCTGGCATCCATAACACAGCTGGCCAGACATGTCAGTGTCAGTCAAGCAGCCAAGATGGATACCTGACATCTGCACATATGTATAGAGGACAGACAGACATCAGCTAGCCAACTAGCTATGGATAAGGATGAATGTGTTGACAGGTAGATGTCTGACACTGATAGCTATGCCATTACTACATGACAGCAGCCCTCACTGACATGTGCTATACACACAGTAATCTACAGTTATTTTCCACATGCTAGATCAATATCCAGTAGGAAATATTTAATGAGACACAGCTCACACACCAGGAACATGACTGTGAGGACTCAAAGTCCATCTTTGCATGCAGGGGTGTTTGGTTCTAGTACTACATTCTGCAATCTACTCTTACATGGGAAAGCACTGTCAGCAGTAGTACCGTAATGATACACTACATGCCAGTGTGAGTGCATATAACCTGGGATACTACCCATGTATGTAACACATTCATACAGAAAAGAGTGTTGTACAAGCCATATATACTCAAGTATCCCAGACAGTAGACTCACACCCCTTGCTACTGTAATGACAGCACCTAGATGCATGTTATATACATGGCATTAAATACACTTATTAAAGATGTCATTACCCTGCTATTTTATCAGTCTGGAATGTGAGCATTGGTTACCAGGGCTGAGCCATGCTTAACAGGTTTCAGTATTGCTGCAATATAAATGCCAAGTAGATTTGAGCACTGGTAAGTGAAGACAACACGGTGTAAGTGCCTGTACATTTCACTGTACTTTAGCAGCACTTAACATCACACAAACCCACACAAACCCACTTAAAGCTGCTCAAAACTGCTTTAACTACTCTCTGTCCAACAGCCATTGTTGTGCCCAGCAACAAAATAGCCAGCCCTTCCAGGACTTGAACCCAGGACCCTGTACACTATAGTCACAGCAGTTAACCACTGAGCCATCACAGCTGTGAAGACAGTTGCTGTTTTTCCTAATATATCTGTCAGTACACATGCTGAATAGTATTGAACAACTGCTATGATTTCTACAATAGTGTAGTACTTATTAATGATATTACTGTTGAATCACATATGTTATTATATCTAAATATACACATATCAGATAAATATGGTGTGATACATCAGGAAAGGTATATACAACAGTCAAATATATAATGTGTGTGTGTGTGTGTGTGTGTGTGTGTGTGTGTGTGTGTGTGTGTGTGTGTGTGTGTGTGTATGTATATCATATATGTATATATATATATATATATATATATATATATATATATATGTGTGTGTGTGTGTATATATATATATATATATATATATATATCTATATATCTATATATATATATATATCTATATATATATATATATATATATATATGGATCTAGGACTTTTGATCAAAAGATCAAAAGTCCGAATATATTATCACCGAACACACTTTAGCGAATGTCCTTTTCACTGAAAAAGCACTTTCACTAAAGTGCGTTAAAAAAATACTATCTTGTTTGCTCATTTCCCACCTTTCCTAGCCAGTCCATATCCCAGGCTTTGCTTGTCTCAGGACTTTATTTTCTGTGTTCAGAGCTATCCAGACCTTGCTATGGTAGAGGGAAGTCCTACTACTTACCAGTGGGAGTGGTGAGCATTGTACTGCCTATCTAATGCTAGAGGAGTGGTTTCCAGCTCTGAAATTGTAATTTTATTAGCCTTTTTGGGCTGATTTATATCCCTTTCAACTTTCTGGCTTAAAAACGCGTGTGTTTGCACATTTTTCACATCATGCAGCACTGTGAGGCTACAGTTAAAGTATTCCAGGTGCCAGAAAGTCTGCTCTTCAAATTTTCCCTTAGAACTTGCTGGTTTCTCAGTAGTAGCACTAAAATCTGACACCTGTGACTAACACTTGCTTTAGAACCTGCTGGAAAGCACTGGGAAGCCTGAAAGCCTGATACAAGCACTCAATGCTCCTTGTCAATAAGGAGAAATTAATTGTACGCACTAGACAGCCTATAATTGCGAAGTACCTTGCAAAAGTAAGGGAAAACAGCTCTAATACTTTACAAAAAAAGCACCTAAACAGGCATGTCCAAGGGTCAGCTTCCACTGATTTCTCCTGTCCACCTGGTGAATCTGGTCATACTGGGGCAATGCGGCAACTACCTCATGTACACAGATAATCCTCTCCTCCTACCACCCAACACTACAACCTATGAGAGATGCACTTACATAGCCAAACTGGAAGCAAAGCTCTCTCCAGCCAAGATTGTGCTAGACAGTCAAGAGGAGAAGGTTAACACCTGCACTACACCTCAAGCAACTCATAGCCCTTTAAAACCCACACCATCAACACCCACACATAGCAACACTAGACCCACATATGTGAAGGCCCTTAACATTAACCTGCCCAAGCAACAAGGATCTCCGAAGCTGAAACGCAAACAAATACTAGTCACAACCAAAGTGACACATAGCTCACAACACCAGTGTGCCACCCAACAACAGCCCCTAAGGCAAGACAATGTACCCAACACTTTAGTAATAGGTGACTCTATAGTCCCACTCACCAGGCTGAACAAGGAAAAAATTACAGTCAGCTGCCTGTCGGGTGCCAGGGTCCGCCACATAATGCATGCACTCAAGTCACTCCACAACAAGTGCAAATACGACTCTGTCATTGTCCATGTTGGAGTGAATGACTTGAGATGTACCTCCCTGGACTACATGAAAAGAGACATGGAAGAGCTCTCAGATCATGTGGCCCAGGCAGGTGTGACCCTAGCCATGAGTAACATCCTGCCTTCGCCCAGAATGATATCACAGTATAAGGACAAAATGATTGACTTCAACAATTGGCTAAGCTTCTGGTGTCATTCAAAGGGGATCCAGTATCTGTCTGTATGTTAAGACAAGATCGACAAACCATGATGCTTTGCCAGAGATGGTCTGCACCTGTCACCCCTGGGATTCAGGTTACTGGATAAAGCTCTATAGTGCCTTTTTTAGGCAAGGTTCAAAGGATAAAACCACAACTGTAACAGATACAAGCATGCAAAATCTGAAGGTAATGCTACTCAATGCTAGAAGTCTAAACCTCAAAATGCACTCTCTCAAGGCACTCCTAAAAATGGAGAACATCGATATCTGTGCAGTAACTGAGACCTGGTTCAAGGCTCCAGAGAGCACCCCTGCAATACCAGGCTACAACTCTTACCACACTTTTCGGCCACAAAACCAAGACCGAAACACTAAATGTGGAGGAGTGTCCATATTCACCAAGGATATTCACACCTCCAGGCTAGTTGCCCAACACAATGCATCTGAAATTCTCCAGGTGCAACTAACACTAGGTAAGACTTCAGTCCAAATTGTAGCTTGCTACAGATCCCCCACCATGCCCCAAGATTCTCACTACACCTTTCTAAACATACTGGAAAATATTAAGATACAACCAAACAACTAATACTGGCTGATTTTAACTACCCTGCCATTAACTGGGAAAACTACTCGGGTACCAACTCCTTTTCCCAACGGTTCTTGGATTTCATAAATTCCAACACCCTGGATCAACTAATCCATTGTCCCACCAGGGGTTCCAATATCCTAGACCTGGTCATTATCAACATGGTAGATAGATGCTCCACACCAGTGGTCACCCCCTCATTGGTCAGGTCTGACCATAAGCAAATCACCCTTGACATCCACATCCCACCCCCACACCCCAGTAAGGAAACCTCCTTAAAAAACTTCTCCAAAGCCAACTTCATGCTACTGAAGTCAGAAGTGACAAACTTCATGACACCCATGTAGACAGGATCTGAAAGTTCGACTGCAGAATCCTACACTAAGGAACTGTACGAGCACATCCACTCATGCATGAATCGTGCCATCCCAAATAGAACCAAGATGATCTTCTCCAAAAAAAGGAATC
>NC_056731.1:1548811843-1548839343 GCF_019279795.1 Protopterus annectens | reverse complement strand
ACCTCTCTACTGTATACACTACAACAGAATGTCCAGGTTTTGTCCTCAAATATAACCCATACTATACATAACATGTCTAGCAGTCTGATATCTCACTGGCTTGTTATCAGGTATGATGTCAATAAATAATCGTGTACTGAAGATATGCATGTCTTACTGCATGACATATGTACAAAGATTGATGGAGTTGTGGCTGGAGGCACAAACACAGGGCCAATATAGACATGTTGCTGTGGTAACCTCATACATTTACCGGTGTAACAGGGTTTGTTGTGACATATGTCTTCTGAGGGATATGAAGTCAGTAAATCTCATGGCTGTCACCATGTAATGACTGCAATCCAAAGATTATGCTACTGCATTTCTAAATATATGTCATCTGTGAGTAACACAACACATGTAAGACCCAAAACACTGGCCAGTCTGCAGATAGCCCTACAGGTGGGGGTTTCCTCAACCACATAACACTGTCATGACAGGTATTAAATCATGTAAACCAGCCATATCCACGCAAACCCTGTTAAACCAACAATACTTTAAATGTAGAAGAGCAAGACTTACATTCTGTACTCATGTCTGGAACATACCCCTCCTGTTTGTTGGCCTGTCTCCACAGTGTATGTTGTAAGAGGTGTATCCCACTACCCTCTGTGCTGCTGTTTGCCAAATACCAGCACGGAGTCCTGCTCACAGTGAATGAAAAGGGTCAACATCCACATGATGTTCCTAGTTATAAGAGTGTGTTTCCATGCAATTGGCTATGGGAATGTTATCACAGCTGTTCCACATGCATTCAGCTAGTGGGGGACTGCAATTCTTGCACAGGCCATCAGCTGATGATGAGCATCACTTACAAAACACAAGCTGCTGCCTAAGCAAAGCAGGTGTACTTCTCCACATCCACCAGAGAGGGAGTGAGAGAGACAAACAGAGACAAAGTAAGAAAGGAAGGGGGTAGGATAGTAAAAGCTAGGCATGTTTGTGTCACACACTTACCAGTGTGGGGTTTCAATCCCCTGCCTGACTATTTATTACTATTACATTTTTAGGCAGTTATTGCATGCGTCACAGAGCTTACATGTTGGAGAGCTGTCCAAAGGTATATTTGAAGGTGAGTGACATTAACAACAGTGATAAAGGAGGGATAAGGTAGGTGTAGTACATGTGCCTGTCCACAAAAGCAGGTGTCAAGGACGACACAACCGCATTCTCTCAGGAACTCACACACATTATCACAGCTGGCAGGGTCAGGATTAGACTTCCTAAATAACTTGTTTGCTACACTACAGTATTACTCAGGTATCATGTGCACCACAGAGGTTATCAGGCTGATATATTGGCAAAGGGTATGTCAAGGTGACTGACATCAGAAGGCATGCTTCAGTAGGGCAATGGGAGGTGTAGTGAGTGTGAATGGCTTCCAAATCATTAATCTCCATACACACACACCCACAGACACAGGTTTGCCAATGCTGACATGCATGGGTTGATTGCTTCACAGGTATGTAGTGGTTGACTGTGCCAGAAGGCGGTACAAGGCTAGGCAAAGGGTATACCTTGGCATCAGGCCACATGACAATGGTCTGCAGTGTGGCTTAGGGGTGTAGTCTCTGGATTGTCCCACACAGGTGGGTATTGTATTCACCATCCAGTCATCTGAGTTACTATTGTGCGTGGCCAGTGCAGTACTGTGCAATGCTTGCCATGTATGTGTTCTATATTCCATAACATGGATGGTGTCTGGGATGTGCACATGTCCCACATACATGTTCTATGACATGTGGAAGTGTACCTGGGGTGTCTGGGGCATGTTGTGTGGACTGATTGTTATCATCTGATGTGGAATTCCTGACTTCATGTGGTGAGAACTGGCAATGGAACTCAGGTTGATCCTGCACCTACAATAACAGCATGATAAAGGTATTCATTGGTGTTAGTGGCATCTGTCCATACAGGGCATGTGTATAAGGCATGGTATTTCCTTTGTGGGTTCCATTTGCTGACTCTACAGTTGTTGCCGGCGTCCAGTGGGGGACATAGCAAAGGACCACTGTATGCAATTATTTCCTATTGTAGGGATGGAATAGGGTGCCATGTCATCTGTAGTCCACTGCAATCACGCCATGGTTACTATCTGTGGACAATGTGCAGGGAACTACCAACGTAGTGGTTGTTTCCTAGCCAAGTGTGTTTGTGTATGAGACATGGGTGGACAGTATAATACAAGGGTTGCCTATATTGTTCCCCATTCTATAATGTCACATGTAGGGGTATGGATTGTCTACACCAGCCTCTCTGCTGTTTGACATCTGATGTCCTTGTATGGTGGACATTGTGACATATAATAGGTCATCCATATAAGAAATATGCAAAACTCGCCCCACAATGAGTCCTGTTATTACACAATCACAGCTACCTCCACACAGGATACTGATGACAAACAAACACACACACACACACACACACACACACACACACACACACACACACACACACACACAGTTGCCATGTCGGGGATTAGAACTCCTACCTAACCAGTACATCACACTACAGCATTACACAGTTATAGCACGTGCCACGGAGCTTACATGGCTACTCCTTTACCAAAGGTGTATTTCAAGGTGAATGACATCAGCAGGCTTGCCAACAGTAGGGTAATGGAAAGTGCAGTGACTGTAAATGGCCACAAAAGCATTGATCCCTACACACACACACAAACAAACACACACACACACACAAACACACACACAGTCGCCATGTTTGGGATTAGAACTCCTACCTTACTAGTACATCACACTATAGCATTATGTAGTTATAGCATATACCTCAGAGCTTATAGGGCTACTCCTTCACCAAATGTGTATATCAAGGTGAATGACATCAGCAGGCTTACCAAAATAGGGCACTGGGGAGTGCAGTGTGTTTGAATGGGCCATAAACCATTCATCTGGAAGCACACACACAACACTCAGTCACACACAGGTTTATATTTAACAGGGACATGTATACAACTGCTAGATGAATACTGACTTGTACAATCATGTTACACAGTTATCACAAGCACCACAGACACTATAGTGCTGAGGGATACCAGAAGCACTTGACTACAATCATGTGGTTGTAGCCCATTGGATGTTTGCTGGGTGGGACAGGCCTCATGATGGGAAGCTGTTTGTCACTGTCTGTCACGCTCTTCCACGCATCTATGTATGTGTAAGTTTGGCCTATCATAGTGTGTTGTCCTTTGATATATGTGTGTATTCCTATCTGATGTGTGTGCAAAGCATGACTGGTGTGCAATGTGGAGTGTGTGCACAGACATCTGCGACTGTCAGATTTGTATAGTCCACTGTTGTTGCCAGACATGGGCTTCATTTTGAAGTGTGGGCGCATGCCCAGTATGACCTTCTGTATTGAATATGTGAATCCATTCCAGGTAGGTTGTACTCCAGTGCAGGCTTTTTGGTCTACACCTACAGCTAGCAACCTGTTTCTGCAGGATATCGGTAGATCAGTTGACAATATGGGGTCACAATGGGCAAAGGATAGTGGGTTACTGTAAGTAATTATGTCTGTGCTGCTTCTGATACATGGTTTGGTGTTACCAGAGATATTCAGACATATGTACTGTTTTACACAGTGATGTTTTATGTCATCAACTACTGACAGATATACATATTTGCTTCCAGTAATTTCCTGGGGAACACAGGATGAATGAAGCTGTGTCCAGTATTGTGGTCTGCAGCCTACATATTCTTGCACAATCATGCTATTCTGAAGGGGGAGCTGCAGACACTTGCTAATGCGTCTGTGTAAATGGATCAGCACCTTGGTACTGTGGTGGCTGAGAACCCCATGCTTGTATATCCATCAACATGACAGTATGGCCATATCCTGCTGTGGCCATACTTCACAGCTGTACAGATTAACACAGGTTACCCAGAGCAGGGCTCATATTTCTGGTCATTACCCCTTCACATTGTGGTTTATGAGCAGGTTTGTAGCCACCTATTCCTGTGTTTGCAGGCAGGGATAGTATGTGCACACAGCTAAGTTTCAGACTTCACACACTCCATGGCGTCCATGCTTTTACCCATCTGTTATTCTGTCCTCTTCCGAACATTATGCAAACGTTATCTGATAAGTATCCCTATAGTTATCACTTCATCCCAGCAGTATTTTGGGGTTTGTCCACAGTTCATGCAGTGGGACATGGTGGACATGCTACTGGGATTTGTCAACATGGCCTTGCATTTGGGTTCTGTGGACTAAGTTATGTTGTTATCTGTGAGTCCATGAGATAACATGCATTGGTAGTCCATTGAACATGTGGGAGAAACAGACATATGTAGGTTTTGTGGAACCAAATTGGAAACAGTCACACACCTTATTGCTGGTTGCGACTCTCTAATGGTAGAGGGACTGTATACTGAAAGGCATAATAATGTGATGAGATTCTTACACTGGAGATTGTGCAAACATTATGGTATCGAAGTGGCTGAAAAACACTGGAAACATGAGCCACAGAGAATCATATAAAATGATGAAGTTTACATCACATAGGATCACCCAATACCAACAGTCCAAAAGATAGATGATAGAAAACCGGATATAGTGGTCCAAGAAAAGAAGACAAAAGTAGCATTGGTCATTGAAATCGCCACACCTAGTGACTACAGTGTCTTGCATACAGAGAGATGCAAAGTCATAAAATACCTCAATCTGCAGGCAGAAATGAGAGCCATATGGAAGAAAGATACCCAGACAGTTCCAATAGTAGTAGGAGCGATTTGTCTTATAAAAAAAGAATTTACAATCGTATTTAGATATGTTACCAATTCATGTAACACCATACGAATTGCAGAATGAGTCATTACTGGGCACATTGTGGGTGCTGTGAAGAGCACTTTTGGCTAACGTCAAAGAGTGAAACAATACTAATTTCATGAACTTTAATCGTACTTTGACTTAGGAATGGGGTCCATTCTCATCATGGTATTAGAAACCCAAAAGACTTAGAGAAATTAAAAACAGCAGTACGGGTGAGACACAGGCCTTTGACAGAGGACTTCAAGGCATTTGGTAGTGTAGCAGGCCAGTGCATTGTGTCACTCCTACAGTCCCAGGCTGCAAGCCACAATATTTTCCTGGGGGTATCAGTGTAGGTATACAAGGTGTTAATGTCAGTAGTTTCTGTCCTTATTGATCCATTCGTGTGGATGCTGGCAGGGTGCTGCTTACTAGGTACAGACCTGCATGGGACACCTCTTCAGCATGCGGCATTCTGTGGCTATTCCCATATAGAGGTGGATGTCCTATTGTACTCATTCCCAACAGCAGGGATAAGACCTGTGAGGTACCTGTGGGTGATGGTGGGGTGAACTGGGTGCATGTGTGCTAAGGAAGCTACTTGCAGCTGACTCACAGATATATATGGGGCATTCCACTTATGCTGGCTTGCGCAGGGACATCAGCAGTTTCTCAGTACTTCATACCTGTGCCTTTTGTGGTCTGCCAGTGTTTGGCCAGATGACATCAGTATTCCATGCTACTCAGCCAACTAATATGCTGCTAACCTGTATGTACAATTCCAAAGGTGTGTCCATTTGATAGTAATATTTTATACACTCTCTGTTTCGGGTACTTCCACCTGTGTACTGTTTGTATGTCTGGGCCCACATTCATGCCATGTCCATATTTCAGATGGTGACAGATTTTACATTTGAACAATTAGTATGGATTACTGCTGGAATGTGTCTTGCTGGGATGCATTGTGTTTGGCACTGCAGTTGTGATAACTTGGCACATTCATCAACGGTACTGGCCATTGGCCACCAGGACACAGCCCACCATGCCTACATGCTGACCACATTCACACAATATGCAACACACATGAACCTAACACACACAGCCCTGCATATTGTACATGTGCTACAATCTATCCTGCTACTTTGGCCAGCTCAGATAATCCGTGCTCCACTGTCATTATACCTACACATACATGTTTCTATATTTCTACATAAAATTGTTGGGGGGGCACACCTAACAACTGTACACATTTGCTATGACTGTATTGGTATTTTAGGTACTCCATTTCAATCTGTATTCTGACCTATCATGCAGACTAAAGGCATATCAGTGTACTACAGTTCTTAGGTTTTATTGACCTACATTTCAGTTTCAGACTTCTTACCCTTCAGAGCTAATATCCCATTGCCTGACCTGTTGTAGTCTGTCTGTGTAGGTCTGGAGGTGGCTTTTCTCCATAGCCATCAATCAGAGGCCTTGTCACAGCCTTTCTTTGTGTTTGGCTACACCTGTCCTGCTGGCTGAGACTGTTGTTGGGTATGTGAGCCTCAATGACATGCATGTGTGTGTCCTATGGACACACATTTGGCCCACCACATGTCCTGCAGTGGGTTTTGTCAGCTTGTCTAGTACTGCCTACAATGTTGACTCCAGTATTTGTTAAGGATTTCATGCTGCCAATATAGGTGTCCACTATCTGCTAGTATCCCATTCAGCCACCCAATTCCCTAACATGCTCACATCCATACAATAGATAGAGGTAGCAGAACATACTATTCCATTCAGCAATTGATAATGAGCGTGACTTACCTTGTGGCTGTGCCAGTATTGGGGATGGTGCTGCAGGGCTGACTATGTTGGATGCACATAGCACACTCCCTATGCATGGTTAAGCACAGATAGTGTCATGTTTGGCATCCCTTTTACTGTATGAACGAGTCTCAGAGTGAGGAGCCATTCCCTGGGTTCGTACCATGTAAGTGTATGTGCTATGCGTTGCCTCTTTGCCAAGGCCTGTACATACTGGCACACCTCCTTCTGCCTACTTGGGCAGGCTCAGGTTGTTCCTCATCCAAGTCACTCTGTGCCTGTGCAGGCCTTGACAATGATGGGGGCTGTTTGGTCCTGCCCCATGCTGTTCCTGCTGCAGCTGTTTTCACAGGATCATATTATGTAGCATGGCACATACAATGACAATCTGGGTACATGTAGCTGGTGAGTACTGCAAGGCTCCCCCAGATATGTCCAGGCACTGGAACCATGACTTGAGCATCCCAGACACACTCTCTATTATGATTCTGGTCAGTGCATATGCCTCATTATGGAGTTCTTGTTCAGGTATGTGTGCATTTCTGGTGGGTGTCATCAGCCATGGCTCCAGTGCGTAACTAGCATCCCCCACTAGGTGGCCATATGGTATGTCTCCATTGGAAAATCTGTGGTACTGCTGTGTCATATGCCAGATGTGGGGTCATGATAACTTCCAGGACTGCCAGCACAGACATTCATTATAATGCCCTGGGCATTGCACATGACCTGGCAGTTCATGGAGGGGAAGCCCTTGCAGTTTATGAAGACTCTGTCCTGCTCACCGGGTGGTGCTTTGATGTGCATGTGCATGCAGTCTATAGCACCCACTACCTCAGGGTATTCTGCTGTTTGGTGGAAGAGACGCATATTGCTCGTCAACGCCTCATGGGTGTTGAGGAAATATATGTGCTCACCGGCATGTGCTGACATGGCATCCAGGAACTGGTGGAGTACCCTGGATGCTGATGCCTGTGAGATCCCCATCCCCATGATATCACCAGGTGGCCTTTGGAAGTTACCTGTGGCTAGTATTCTTAAGCCTACACATACCTTGATATCCACTGGGATGGGTTCCCCTCTTTTGGTTCTGTGTGTGAGGTGTGGCCAGCACAGGTCAACAATTTGCTATAGGAGGTCCCTGTCAACCCTATAGTGCTCTACTATCTCCAGATCATGTAGCCCCTAGTAGCTTACCCTGGGTCTGTACACTCTTCTCCTTCTCCTCACTGTGGGCTGGTCATCAGCATTCTTATCCTCACCACCCTCAGCCTCTTCCACATGTTGATTTATGACAGCAAATGCATCCCCTATCATTTTGTTGCTTTTGTTAGCTAAAATTTTCCAGTTTGTGTCCACCAGTGGTGTAGAGTTTGTGGGAAAAACAGAGGAAAAGGTGTTTGCATAGTTTATAGTAGTGTGCTGGGCTGGGCTGGGCTGTTGCCTGTGTAATTGGCTGATTCTGATAGATTTCAACTGCTAGCTATGCTAGTTCTCCTTGATTACCTTCCTACTGCTGTTTTCCCTTACCATTGCCTTTGTGTTTAAGCCCTGAGGCATGCCGCACAAACCCAGTACTCAGATGTGAATGGTACTGCTATTTCCTGGTTTACTTTTTTTTTAAAACCCGGTGTGTGGCACGCACACCCATTTAGGAAATGTAAAGTGTGCTTGGCAGCTTCAGACCCACACCCTTCCTTAGCTCTTCTAAGCTAAGGGCAAACCCGAGTCATAGAGTTCCAATAATCTTACAGTATGCCTGACACAGACCTCTATGATGTCAGCTAACTCTTAGGCTTGCACCATGGTTTTTCTGCACCTACACAGTTGGGTCCAGGCTAGCCATGAGGGGAAATCTATGATTCAGTATCATTCCCCTCATCTGCATAGAATTGCCTGCCTGCTAATGCCTAGTTACAAGTCCCACACTGAGCCTTCCCCCATAGCAACCACTATTCACTGGTTTTGTTGTCTTCTGCCTGCCATTGACTATAATGGCAAAATTGTGATTTTGCAGAAAATGCTTTTTTCACGGTTTTACTTTTATTTTCTGGCCGATTCCATTTGCGAGCCGCTGCCCTACGCTTATCAGCCAAAAAAAAAAAGTTATTTTTATATTTTGCAACTGTTTTCCATGCCAATGGCCATATATTTGGCCATTGGCATGTTTTCCACATTATATACACCCTTTATTTGGCACTGTCATGGCTCCGTTTTGTAGTTTGCAGAAATGTACTCGGTTACTTACCGTGTACAATTCTGTAGGTTGCACTAATCCTGCACAGACGGCTGCCAGCTTCCTGGATCGCTAATTCACCTCATTTTCATGGTTTTCACCTGCAAATGGGGTAATTAGCATACAGGAGCTGTGTTCATGCAGGAATAGTGCAGGAGTGCTCATGTACGTCCCAGGAGCTTGTTCCTGGATCTCTTGGCAGCCATTTTGCCTCCAGCAGCTCCTGCACTATTCCTGCATGCCGTGCAGAGCTTGCTGAATCTCGGGGACAGTATCCTCTTCAAATGCAACTGATAAGATATAAAACATATTATTATCAAAGTCAGAAGGTCAGAAGTTAAGAAAATTGTTCCCTTGTGCAGTTCAAAATGAATATAACTAACTAAATGTTGTACTGTAGAATAGTTTACAATAAAAGCAGAAAAACACATTTATAGTTATTAAAGGGAAAATAATTAACCCAATTGAGTTAGAACTTTGCAATGTAACTTGGCTGACGCAAAAGCATTTTATCTTTGGATCAAAAATATAAATCAAAAAGAGTTAAAAATGAAATAATGTAAGAAAATATTATAAGAGAGTTATGTGAGGTGTAAAATAGAAACATATGAGAGTACATGAGGCACACATAAACTGTCAAGTCAAGTCAAGGTAAAGCAAAATGAAATTGTTTAGGTTGGAATACATGAATACTCAAAACTAAGTTATATATTGATTTTTTACTGTCCACTGCTTAACAAAAAGTGCATATCAGTTATCATGAATCTGCACTTATGAACTAAGTAGAATCAACTTGTGAATTCCACATTCTCAGACGTAGCAGTTACAGGTCTTGATATCATATGATAATACATGTTTGGAGTAACAGAAACTGTAAGGACTATTGGCTGCTCATTTTCCAACAGGATTCAAAAGAGTTTTTGAGAACCTGGAAACTGCATATGGATAAATGACTTTAATGAGTGGATTAGGGGCATGTTTATGGTAGAATATAAACAAAACCATAATAACTGCTAAGCCGAGATGAATTCAGTAGAAATAATAAGTAAACAGCATGTCAGATCTTAACCGGGCAACCATGCACCCAGTTATTGTAAAAACACCAACCATTTTGCAGTTTCAAAATGAGTTTAGAAAGAAGATACTTAACATTATTAAAAATTTATGGACAAAAATTAGTTAAGATATAAAGTCTGAATACAAGGCAGAAAAAAGGAAAAAGGACTTTTATCCTGACATGAGAGAGTTATTGAAATGTAATAGTGATGTACTTGTATTATGTAAAATTCCTCTGTATGTACAATATCTCTCTGTATGTGTGGTGCTGTAATAGTGCATTGATTGTAACAAGTAATTTATCCGTGTGTATGTATGAAGCTTTTCTCCCAGGGCCTTCGCTGAAAATGGACATATATCAAGTTGGACTAGCCTGGTCAACAAATGTAAAATAAGTAAATAAATGTACTACAGATGCAAGAAGAAAAGCAAACAGGATTTTTTTGTGAAGGATAGAAGTTAGATTATGTGGGATTCTTTATTCAACGTGGAGTAGGGTGTTTCATGTATATATATGCAAAAAAACTTTTTTGATTTTTTCTTCGCATACCCCCTGATTTTATGAGGATTGGTAGGACAAAGAACCATGTAAAAATTAAAGCTTTAAACTCTAAGTTAATTGACAGCTCAGTGCATTTTAATTCTGGGATTTTTACATTGTTTTCCAAATTGTGCCAATATAAATTAAATATATTCACAAATCAGTACACAAATGGCAAATATCAGTTCCATGCTGCATCTGAAATGTCTTTTTGTAATTCTGAGAAACACAAATGTCAAACAGCTCAGAAAAAAATAAGCCTAGTAAAAATTAATAACATTCATAGGTAGTAAGCTCAAGTGTACATCAGTTCATTTATACTACTATAGTGGGCAGGATTCACGAAGGCTTACACGGAGTTTAAGAGTAGTGTAAGCCTCCGTGTAAGCCTTCCGATCCAGGAACAGCCCAAACCTCCGTGTAAGAGACAGCTAAAATGTCTCTTACACGGACTGGGCGTGGAAATGCTCAATACCTCATTTGCAGCTCAAAGATATGCAAATGAGGTATTTGAGCGATCCAGGAAACCCAAAGCAGTCCGTGTAACGGACGTTTTAGCTGCAGAAATGTACTCAGCTGACAACTGAGTACATTTCTGCAAAATTGACAACGGAGCTATGTCAGCTCCAAATAAAGGGTGCATATGTGTCATCTAGCATGCCAATGGCCAAATATGTGTCCATTGGCATTAAAAACTGATGCAAAATTATTTAAAATAACTTTTTTTTTGGGGGGGGATTTTGATGTTTAACTGCAGCGCACACCCACGCATATGGGGTGCGCTGCTTAAAAGTGAAAACCAAAGCTTATAAGCCCACAATTGTGGGTTTTATGTATTACATGGAATGACAATGCAGGGACTAGCAGACCAAAAACAATATGGCCACCGTGTGGTGGTTGCCAAGGGGGGGAAGCTCAGTGTAAGAGATGTAACTGAGCATTACTAAGCAATCCTATGTAAATGAGGGTTACAATACTGAATCACACTGCCACATAGGTAATGAGCACTTTCCGAGTAGTGTAAGAGTTACAGAAGGGGGAGGAATAGAGTAAGAGGTAGGTGACATCATGGGGGGGAATGATAGAAATAAATGTATCACATTGGAGGGCAGTGTAACGTGACAGATGACAGACAGACATCAGGGAGAGTGGTGTGTCCCAACAGAACACTAGGAAAGTCAAGAAATAGAGGGTGCACACTATCCCTACACTCAAACTTTCTTGATATACATGCATGCACGCGTGTGCGTGCGTGTAAGGCAGGTTCAACATGTGGGAGCGTGTTGCAAACCATTTACAACGGTTTCTGTGGGCGTGCATGTGTGTAAGGCAATGTGCGCGCGTTTTACTATGAATCAGCCAAGTCCACACCATGTAAGGATGTGTGCGCACATTTAAGTAACTGTGAGCGTGCTTAAGCTGGTGTGCACATTGCTCCCCCTGAGGAAACAGAGAGGAAAAAGGAAACAACCAGAATACAAGGAAGCTGCCAGAGGATACTGCTGGAGTTAATTGGTGATAACAATTGGAAGCAGGCAATTACACAGGCAGACTAGAAGCCCAACCCAGCACTTAAAACACTGCAAACAGCAGTGCAGGGTGTTTCTCTCAAGAGATACTGCAAGAAAGGAGTAAGCTATCAGAATTGAAAACTGAAAAAAGTTGAACTCAGAGAAGAAATGCTAGGGGCTGCCATAGCTGTTATAATCAGGCATAGGCGAATTGCTGAGGGTGGTGACAATGCAAATACTGACAGACAACCCAGACTGAGGAGAAGGAGAAGAGTATACAGGCCCAGGGTCACCTACCATGGGTTACATGAGCTGGAGATAGTAGAGCACTACAGAGTGGACAGAGACCTTCTGCAGCAAATTGTTGAGCTGTGCAGGCCACGTCTCACACACAGAACCAACAGAGGGGAACCCATCCCAGTGGAAACCAAGGTATGTGTTGGCCTAAGAATACTAGCAACAGGTACCTTCCAGAGACCAACTGGTGATATGATGGGGATATCACAGGCATCAGCCTCCAGGGTACTGCACCAGTTCCTGGATGCCATGTCAGCACATGTCGGTGATCATGTATATTTCCCTAATGCCCATGAGGCTGTGGCCAGCAATATGTGTCTCTTCCAGCAAATAGCAGGATACCCTGAGGTACTGGGTGCAATAGACTGCACGCACATACACATCAAAGCACCAGCCGATGAGCGGGGTAGTGCCTATATTAACCGCAAGGGATTCCCCTCCATCAACTGCCAGGTCGTGTGTGATGCCCAGGGGATAATAATGAATGTGTGTGCTGGCTGCCCTGGGAGCTACCACGATTCCCACATCTGGCATCTGACGCAGCTGTACCAATCATTTGCCAGTGGGGACTTCCCACACGGACACCTAGTGGGGGATGCAGGTTATGCACTTGAGCCGTGGCTGATGACACCCATCAGAAATGCACACACACCTGAACAGGAACGCCATAATGAGGCACACGCACAAACATAATGTCATAGAGCGTGTGTTTGGGCTGCTCAAGTCATGGTTCCGGTGTCTGGACACATCTGGTGGAGCCTTGCAGTACACACCAACTACATGTACCCAAATGATCATGATATGTGCTATGCTACATAATATGATCCTGCGGAAACAGCTGCAGCAGGACCAGCATAGGGCTGGGCCAAACATACCCCCACCATTGCCAAGGCCACCACAGGCAGAGGGTGACTCGGAGGAGGAACAACCTGACCTTGCCCCAGTAGGCAGAAGGAGGCGTGCCCAGTATGCCCTGGCCTTGGCAAAGAGGCAACGCATAGCACATACACTGGATCAGTAGGAACACTGGGACTGATACCCCCTCCGACTCACTCATATAGTAACAGGGACGCCTAACATGACACAACCTGCTTCCAAACATGTACAGGGAGTGTAGTATGTGCATCCGACAGAGGCAGCCCTGCAGCACCACCTGCATGAATGCCATGTGTTAAGTAATGTAACACCATGTGCCATATGCACACCTGAGGACCCTGACTAACATCCACCCTCACCAATCATAAACCACAGAAACACAAACCCACCTTCATAGGTACCACAAGGGATAGGAACCTAGATGCAATGCTACCCAATGCCAGAAGTATAAACAGCAAGATGCGTGCAGTGTAAACGCACACAGTATAGAGAATGTAGATATCAGTGCTGTAATAGAAAACTGGGTCAAAGCCCACATCAGCACCCTAACACTACCAGGTCACACCTCATACAGTGATGTACAGCTGCAAAACATGGAACAAGCTACAAAACGAGGGTGACTAGCAATAAATGTCATGGATAACCACACCCCCATGTAGGTACCACAACAAGAAGCAGCATGGATTAGCCATGGTCAAATACCAATGGCTAAAACTGCCTACTATTATATAGCTTGCTGCAGACCACTGTCCTAATAGCAGGAACTGCACCAGGCCTATGTTGGAATACAGGAAGATATCAAGCCCCCCAAACCACATTATATTGCTTGACTGAAAATACCTACACATACACCATAGTTTCATAGTTTCATAGTTTACTACTAGGCTATCTGCCCTAGTGCATTTATAAGCCTAGCCATAGTGATGTGGCTATTACCACCCCTTATAGTGGTAATAAGTGTACAGAATAGATTCCGAATATTGTGCCTCTGACTTAGTAGTGACACATTATGACCCCCTTACTTAATCAAATAACTTGACTGTGCCTCTGTCTAGTAGTGACACAGGGAGGACCCCTGGGGTAAACCTACGATCTCACATCCACTTGTCCAGATTTCTCTTGAAGAGAGTCAGTGAGGGACTCTGCCTAACATGAACTGGGATTCATTGCTAGAGTGTGAGAAGCCTCTGAGTTATGACTCTGTCCCTCCAGCATGTCCTATACATGTATGTGCTGAGGTTCAAATCTGTAGCTCTCATGGTTCTGGTGGATTTGGATTGCTTGCAGTGGAGCATGTCCACCAAATCCTGATTGGACATGGTCTTTTATGTCAGGCATGGGTCACCTGTAAGTAGGTGGTATGCTACTGAATAAAGCTGGATTTCCTTTAGTCTGGAAGCATATGACATGTGTTGTAGACCCTTGATCCTCTTGGTAAGGTACTTTTGGGGTCTGTCAAGCTGTTGCAAGTGCTGGGTGAGGTACATACCAAATGGGGCTTTGTATTCAATCATGGGCCTGATAAGGGAGAAGTATAGGGGTACAATGACCTCCTTTGATCTGGATGGAAAACCCTTCATGATAAGGTGGGCAAGATAGAAAGTCTTTCTAACCACTTTGGCAACATGGGTGTCAAACGAGAGGTCACTATCTACATGGGTCCCCAGGTGTCTGATTTGTTTTCTGTGCTCAGTGGGTTGCTGTCTATGTATTGATTTGTGGGTACTTTGTTCCTCCCAAAAGGGATGACTACACATCAGTTGCATTCAGTTTCAGGCCATGATTCTGGCACCAGCTATCTGTTTTGTGAGGGCATTCTGTAGGATGTGTGTGCCGGCTGATGTATTCACTATGGTGCCTAGGTTGCAGTCATCTGCAAACTTTGTCAGCCACAACCCTCCTATGTTTGCTTTCACATCTGAAAAGTAAATGCCAAATAAGAGGGGTCCCAGGACAGATCCTTGTGGGACACCACTTGTGACTGGCTTTGAATCTGACAAGGCACCTGCAATGTCGACTTTATGGGTTCTGTTTCTTAGCCATTTTGCAACCTATCCTGTGACATATGGTTTTATATTTCAGCTGTTGAGCTTATCTATGATGCCTGAGTGGGGTATTGTGTCAAAGGCCTTAGCCAAGTGCAGGTAGGCTGTGTGGACCGCTTAGCCCTCATCAATGGCCCTACTGACAGTTTCAAAATAGTCAACTAGGTGCAAAAGGCAGGATCTGCCCTGTACAAAGCTGAACTGGGTGGAATCAAGGGTCTGTAGGTCACCAATGTCTCTGTTTAAGAGCTCCATAATGACACTTTCCATAGCTTTGCAGACAAGGCTGGTTAAGCTTGTGTGGTGGTAGTTCCCAGGGTCTGTGGAGGCATCTCCTTTGTGGACTGGGACCACTGTTGCTGTACGCCAGTGTTCAGGTACATATCCTGTAGCAAGGCTAAGGTTAAATAGCATTTGTATATACGGGTTTAGCTCCTTCTGGAGTTCACGTAGCACGCAACTGGGGATACCATCAGGTCCCATTGATGCTGTGTTCTTGTCTTTGCTGAGTGCGGCTCTCACATGGACATCTGAGATGACAGTGAGGTTACATTCAGCTGTGATAACTATCTTCTTTTGGGGGTGAGGGAGGGGGAAAATTGCACTGAACCTGTCTGCCAGAATGTTGCCAATATCTGTCAGGTCACTGAAATTTATGTTGTTGTGTACCAACTCTGAGCATATCTGAGGGTTCCCACCCAGGTTTCTGACATAACTGAAGAAGGCATTGTGGTTATCTTTATTGTTTTTGGTGATTTTTGTCTCAAAGTTGACCTTGGATGTCTTTATGAGAGAATGTAGCTTTTTCCTAGTGCTGATCACAGCTGCCTTCCCTTTAGGAGATGTAGCTCTGTCTTGCATTAGTATCCTTCATTTATTATACAGTTTGTTTATGGCTGGGGTCCACCAGACAGGCCACTTTCCCTTGGTGGAGAGGGTCTTGGTTTTATTTGTGATTGCATGGTCCATGCTTTCTTGGAGATGTCCGTAGAAAGTGTCTGTGAAGGAGTCACCATTGTGTGTTGTGGTTTCCACTGGCCCAGTGGGCTTAAAGGATACCATCTCAGTCCGAAGAAGTGTGAAGTCAGCTTTTGAGACGTTTGTCACTATACTCTTTGTATTATACTAGCACCGACACATTTGTAGACAATTTCCCAGAATCCATCAAACAAAATGGACATGCAAAATGTAACACTTCCACAAGAGGGGTAAGCATACTGGATGTGATAATCAGAAATATGTGTACTGGATGTCAAGATGAGAAGTGTATCCCTCACTGGTAAGACCAGACCATAGAGTAATCACACTGTAGTTACACATCCCGACCCCAGTCCCTGGCCAGAATACCACAGTGAAACACATGTATAAAGCATAGCTTGCACCCCTACAAACCAATGTGGAATCCATGAAAGGCCCTGTGCAAGTCCAGAATATGGGACACACTGCAGAACATGTTATACAGGCATACCATGAACACAGCCAAGAGTGCTTGGAGTCTGCAATCACAAATAACAACAAGTCACAATGCCATACACCCAGGCATTTGGCATGCTGGACTCCAGCAATTACTAAACCATTGAACAGAATGAGGAAGCTACCACATGATAGATCAAACATAAAAAGTGAAGTAATCAGTGATCACTAGTATGGTAATAAAATGTGTCCACACATACAATCCACTAAGGCCAGGCAAAACAAGTAGAATCTGTGAATCCAGTGGCAATGTGACACCTGTCCCAAGCACACACACAACAACTCACCTCAATAAATACAAATATATGTGATAGACGCAACCAAGTAGCCAAACTGGAGCATGAGCACCCCCAAATCAATACTGTCAAAACTAGTCAGGAGGACAAGGTAACCACATACACCACAAACCCAGTCCCCCATAGATCTACAACGACTGTAAACCAAACACATAAACACAAAAACATTCCCAGAGGCCCTAATTACAAACACACACCAACACAAGCCTCCAAAGCAGACACCCAATAAAACAACCTCCAGACATAGCACATGTAACACATAGTACACAAAGCTGGTGTGCCAAACAGTCACAGGACAGAAGGAGAAACAACATGCCTGATACAGTTGTAATAGGTGACTCCATAGTGAGACATGCTGCTGTTCCAGGGATGGCTTGCACCTGTTACCCATGAGCATCTGGATATTGCCTAAGGCTTTTGCAACCTACAGAGATCCTTTCGTAGGCAAGGCCGAAAAGACTAACCCACCATCACTGGAAAGAAACAGAAGGGTAATGCTGATCAATGCCAGATGTGTAAACCTCAATATGCATGCTCCTGAGGCCCTCCCCAGTATGGTGGACATTGA
The DNA here is from genome assembly GCF_019279795.1 of Protopterus annectens. Taxonomy (NCBI): domain Eukaryota; kingdom Metazoa; phylum Chordata; order Ceratodontiformes; family Protopteridae; genus Protopterus; species Protopterus annectens. Next base: position 1,548,821,829 of record NC_056731.1, on the reverse strand, counting down.
TGTCTGTCCAGTGATAGAAACCTGCTGCAAGCCTCGTGACAGCACACCAGCACTACCAGGTAATACCACATATCATGTGTTATGGCCACAAAACCTGGAACAAAACATAAAAGGAGGGTGAGTATCCATATTCAGCACAGACACCTATACGTCCAGTTAACTGACAATGCTTATGTCATTGCAGTCCACCCATGTGCAACTAACCGTAGGCAAGACTGCTGTGCAGTCTGTAGCATGCTACAGACCACACTCTCACACACAGGAACCCCACCCCACTGTCCTGAAGGCAGTGGACAGTATGAATGTACCACCAAATACAAAACAAGGCACACACAAATTACCACATAGGTGGTAAACCATTATGTGTGGAAGGAGTAATCAGGGTCCTAGTGACACAAGTGGACAGTCACCTGTTATGTGACAGTCACATCGCCAATTTGTCTAGGAAGACTGTCTATATTGGACACTGTATCATGAAAGGATTCACATCTACGTCAGCAAAGGTCATTGTGCCCCTATACTGTTCCCTTATTAGACCATATTGTAGTACAATGCCTCATTTGGGATGTACATTACCTGGCACCTGCAGCAGTTAGAAAGACCTCAAAGGTACCTCACCAAGAGTCAGAAAGGGTCTCAAATATATGTCATATGCTGCCTGGCTGTAGACACCACAGCTGAATGCAGTCACATACTGCCTACACAGAGGCATCGTATGTCTGTTGTACAAGTCCATGTCCAACACAGAAGTAATGGACATGCTCCACCCCAGAAAACTCAAAGCCATTGGAGCTGTGTGAGTCAGAGATGTCAACCTAAACACATAATCAAATAGGATGTGCTGGAGGGACAGATACCTAACCCCGAGTCTCTCCACACCCTGGAACAGAATACCACTACATGTTAGGCAGAGCCCCTCACTGACACTCTTCAACAGGAAGTTTGCAAAATGGATGGATAATTGTAGATGTACACTGGGGGTCTTTACTGTGTCATGTCCAGACAGAGGCACAGCTAAATAAATCATAAATGGCCATAATATTCACATAGCAAGGGGTGGCAAAACCCACACACACTGTGGCTAGGCTTACAAATGCCCTAGGGTGGATAGCCTAGTATGAACCTATGAACCTATTATGATACAAATTGTACAGGACTCTAAGGATAACCCCAAGGCTGCTGCAACTGATGGTAGTAAGCGTGTTGTGAATTCCCAGATATGCTCTGGATCACACAAATATTACAAACAACATACCAAACACACACACATATTGCCAACATACATCCTGACAGGTGCAGTGCAACCCCCCCCCCCATAATGCAAAATATCTTTCCCAGCAGACTGCTGCCTCCCTGACATTATGTCAGCCTTACCACAGGATATGTACCCAAAGAGCAGTGTACAACAACAGTGGTCATTCTCAAGAAAGGTGTCACCTGAATGGATACTAAAAACAACCACCACAGAATCCTGAGAAACTTGGTCTGCACAGCTATGGAAAGGATCAGCATGTACCGCAGACATAAAGATATTGGGGATCTATTGACACCCGACCCTACCCAGTGTGGGTTTATTAAGTGCAGACCCTGCCCTTAAACATGTGTGACTCAGTTGAAACAGTAATTGAGGTCCCTGATGAGGGCAATGTGGTCCACACAGTGTAGCTGGACCTTGCAAAGCCTTCCATACAATACCCTACGTGTTCAATATAGATATGCTCACCAGCTTATATATACACCCCTATGTCACTAGAGGGGTTGCAAACCAGACCAACGACAGAACTGACATGGTCAGACATGCTGTAGCCATGTCAGACTACAAACCACATATAACAGGTATCCCACAAAGCTTGGTCCCGGGACCTTCCCCGTCTGGTATATATGCCCCATAGGTACAGGCCAACATGTAAGGACTGTGCCTGAACATGTTTGCAGAGGACTACAAACCGCCCAACATATCTGACACTCCAGCTGACACAAGCATCCCACAAAAGGGCCACATAGAAACAGACAACTGGTGCCATAGCCATGTCAGCATGTTAAATGGAGAAAACTGTATAGTCAACCTCTGTGGATATACAGTAAGTGGCCACCAATTATCACATAGGTGTTAACCCATTACATACTTAACATGTAATGACAGACCTGGGTACACAAGGTGATAGATATCCTGCATTGGACAAACATGTGGCTGTAGTGTTAACAGAAACAATCCATATACCAACCTAATCATGAAGGGTATGACATCTAGATAAGGGGAGGTCATTGTGGTTCTGCAGTTATCCTTCATCAGCGTTATAATTGACTACAACAGCCCCTGTGGGGTGTACCTCAGCAGACACCTCCATCAACTGTAAAGTCCACAACAGTACCTCACCAGGAGTATCAAAGAGCTTGAACAGATGTAATGTGTTGCCTGATTAAACAGAGTGCAACTCCACACACTGCCATGCTGGCCACCCAGACGCAAGCTGTGCCTGATGTAGAAAGCCATGTCCAAGCTGGAATCAATGAACATGCTGCACCTTGTACAATCTGAATGGCAGTGAGCTATGCACATGAGGGACCTGAACCCCAGCACTGACATACATAGGACAAGCTGTACTGCATTATCCATAACACAGAAGCCACCCCACGCATGAGTAAACTACCAGTACAGGTTATCCATAGAGTCACTCGTTGATTCTCCTCAACAGGAATCTTAATGAGTGGATGGGAGATGGTAGGTTTACCCTGGGTATCACTGTTATGTCACGGGTAGACAGAGGCACAGTATACTAAACAAGACATATGTCATGGCAAACTACACTTACAATGTGTCAAGGACAAACACACTCTCTGACTAGCATTAGAAATGGCCTAGGGCACATCGGTAGTGTTTGCCAATGTACGCCTATGTTGTGGAATACACTACTGATGTTGGACGAGGCTGTTGTAAGTAGTTAATATCTGAACATAATGCAACATGGTCAGATAGGTTCATAGGTTCATAGGTTTATACTAGGCTATCTGCCCTAAGGCATTTATAAGCCTAGCCCAGAGTTTTGTGGCTTACGCCACCCCTTATATGGAAACAATACTGTGCCCATTAGTTTGTTGTGCCTCTGTCCAGCAGTGACACAGAGACGATTCCCGGGGTAAACCTACAATCTCCCATCCACAGGTCAAGATTCCTCTTGAACAGAGCCAGAGAGGTGCTCTGCCTCACATGGACCGGGATTCTATTCCACAGCATAGGGAGTCTCTGAGTGATAAATCTATCACTCCAGCATGTCCTATTTATATCCCTGCTAAGGTTTAAGTCACTTGCCCTAGTGGTTCTGGTGGATTTGGAGTTTTTGAGGTGGAGCATGTCCATTAATTCCTGGTTGGACATGGCCTTATATGTCAGGCACATGTCACCTCTGAGCAGACGGTATGCGACTGAATAGAGCTGGAGTTTCTTCAATCTGACAGCATATGACAGATGTTGGAGTCCCTTTATCCTTTTGGTGAGGGACTTTTGGGGTCTCTCCGATTGCTGCAGATGTCGGGTGAGATACATCCCGAATGGGGCATTGTACTCGATCATTGGTCTGATAAGTGAAGAGTACAGGGGAACAATGACCTCACTAGATCTGGATGTGAATCCCTTCATGATCAGGTGGGCAATGTAGAAGGTCTTTCTAACCACTTTAGCAACGTGAGTGTCAAAAGAAAGGCCACTGTCAACCTATGTCCCCAGGTCCCTGATAACCTCTTCTGTGCTTAGAGGACTGCCACCTATATGGTAGCTTGGGGTTACCTTGCTTTTCCCGAAGGGTATGACTATACATTTTTTGGCATTTAACTTCAGGCCATGGCTCTGGCACCAGCTATCAGTTTCCGTGAGTCCCTTCTGAAGGATATCCATGTCTGATGCACTTTCCACTATGGCACCCAGTTTGCAGTCATCTGCGAACTTTGTCAGCCAAAGTCCTCCCATGTTGGCCTATACTTCTGAGAAGTAGATGCCGAACAATAGGGGGCCAAGGACCGAGCCCTCTGGGACACCACTTGTGACCGGCTTGGAGTCTGACATAGCACCAGCAACTCTAACCCTGTGGGTCCTGTCCTTAAGCCAGTTTGCAACCCATCTTGTGACATATGGGTTTACATTTAAGTTGGTAAGTTTTTCTACAATACCCGAGAGGGGTATTGTGTTGAAAGCCTTTGCACGGTCAAGGTAGGCTGTATGGACTGCCTTTCCCTCATCAATGGCCTTAGTGACTGTTTTGAAGAAGTTGACCAAGTTCAAAAGGCATGATCTGCCCTTGACAAAGCCAAACTGGGACGGGTCCAATGTCTGCATGTCCCCTATATCTTTGTTTATGAGCTCCATTATGATCCTCTCCATAGCTTTGCAGACTAGACTTGTTAAGCTTATGGGGCAGTAATTACCAGGGTCTGTAGAGGCACCACCTTTGTGCAGATGTGCACAACTGGACCCTAACCAGGCTGTTGTGCTCACTATGGAAATGTAAAGCAGTGATAGGACTAAAGCCCAGGATACTGTCCACCACAGTGAAAGTACTGAACCACTACACTATACAGTACTACAGTGCTGGTCAGTATGAACAGATGTTGAGAATTGTATACAAAGTATCCCATGCAAAACCTGCAGGCACAGTATAATCCCTATTGTGTTCACACAAAAAGCATTTGGACAGTAACTACACAACATGACACAGAACACACAACCATAAACAGGAGATATTTGTTGAAGTTCACACTCATCCACAAATGTGATGGGCTGCAGAGTTCAACATATGGAAAGCTCACACTGGGCATGCTCACACACTTAGATAAATGAGACATCTTTCACACAACATGCCATGGGAAGGCTGAACTGGGCATGCTCACACACTTAGTCCAAATATCAGTTTAGCATTTTGCCACATATATCTGGTATATGTACGTGTCATTCCAGTAACCAACAACATTATAGCAATCTGACCAGTGCTCACACTTAAATGACTACAGAGACATACATGATATAGTGGATTCCCCCATATGCAAACATCACCCACAGATACACAAGTTGTTCATACAAACAGGAAATGTTATGGCAATAAAGACCTGCAAAGACTGCTATCAGCACCAAATAATGTGCATCTGACAGTTAAACATATGGGTGTAGAGGTCAACACTAGGCTGTTTGCCCTAGGCAATGACAGCTTATCCAGAGTGTGTGTGTGTGTGTGGGTGATTGTGGTTGGTCTGTGTGCAAGTCTGTGTGAGGAAAATGTCCCTTTTAGCAACTGGGAAAACACACCACAGGATGCTCATTCCCCTTTCTAAACACAGATGATGTCAGCACCCTATAAGTATATCAAGAGAAAAGAAATCTTCCAGTAATCTGAATTGCGCGCTCTGCTAATGCGTTCGTCTCTAGTGTCATAACATAGTTAGGTAGGGGTTTGAATTCTGCAAGTGTGTGTAAAGGGGGGTTAGTAAGTGTGTATGAAAGGAACCTCCCTTTTGGCAACTGTGAAAACACACCACAGGATGCCCATTCCCCTTTCTAAACACTGATGATGTCAGCACCCTATAAGTATATCAGGAGAAAAACAATCTCCCAGTAATGCGAATAGTGCGTTCTGCTAATGCGTCCGTCTCTAATGTCATAACATAGTTAGGTAGGGGTTTGAATGCAGCAAGTGGCAAGTGTGTATGAAGGGGGGTTAGTAAGTGTGTATGAAAAGAACATCCCTTTTGGCAACTGTGAAAACACACCACAGGATGCCCATTCCCCTTTCTAAACACTGATGTCAGCAGCCTATAAGTATATCAGGAGAAAAGAAATATCCCAGTAATGCGAATAGCGTGTTCTGCTAATACATCTGTCTGTAGTGTCCTAACACAATTAGGTAGGGGTTTGAATCCAGCAAGTCCTACCTTCATATTTCAACCCATCTCCACTTGTTTCATATACAAACTCATCCTAAAATTTAAGCCTTGTATACTTTCTGCTGACCAGATTCCAGCACAATATCTGCAATAAGCAGCCAAAGCAGTAGCTTATCTAATATCAATCCTAATAAATAGAGCCATTAATGAGGGAACCATCGCAATCATCTGGAAAATCTCACACATTATCCCCCTACATAAAGGTGGTAACTCCAATGAATATTCCAACTATCGACCTATAGCCCTACTATCCCCTTTAGCAAAACTAATGGAAAAATGCATTCATCATCAGCTTCTGGACCACCTACTACAACACAACTTACTAGCACATAGCCAACATGGCTTCAGACCATACCATAGTACCACTACAGCCTTCCTATCCTTCACTGACACCGTCAACAGAAATCACAATAATAATGTTCTCTCTTCAGCTCTATTTATTGACCTATCAAAAGCTTTTGATATGGTAAACCACACATTACTTATAAACATACTTAAATTACTTTCACTCGATACTCTAGCTATACAATGGTTCAGCTCCTACCTAAGCAACCGACAGCAAGCTGTTATGTGGGAAAATAATCTATCATCCCACCTGCCAGTTACACTAGGTGTTCCCCAGGGCTCCATTCTAGGTCCTCTACTATTCTCCATTTTTATTAATGATCTCTGTAAAGCTACTCCTCTTGCAACCTGTATACAATATGCAGATGATTCCACAATAATTTGCACGGGAAAATCTTTATCAGAACTACAGTCCCTTACTCAGAAAATGTTTAACATACTTGAATCATGGTTCCTAAAACAATGCCTCCTCCTGAATCCAAAAAAAACTAAGCTCCTGCTTTTTGCCCCTACCCGGAAGCATATACCTTTAGATTTCTCTGTTACTTCTAACAATGGTACCGTCATATCCCCTGATGCTACCACCAAGCTCCTAGGAATCACTATAGACAATAACCTCAACTTCGACTCCCATATTAATAACACCATAAAAACAGTCAACAGAAAAATGGGCTCCCTATATAGAATCAAATCCTTCCTTACTCCTATAGCAAGATCTACTATTGCCCACTAGCATCTTATATCAACACTACTTTATGCCTCACCAATCTATACTAATCTGTCAAAATATAATTGTTCCAAACTAGCTACATCCTATAACAATATTGCAAGATTTGCCACTGGTAATCCCTATAGAACCCATCACTGTCAGAATCTAAAACAACTAGGATGGCTTGAGCTACAAAATCTGCTTCAATATAGTCAACTTATCATCACACATAAAATCCTCTACCACCCAAATAATACTCCGGCACTTTCAAACATCATTACCCCCTATAAAAATCTTACTAATTTACGATCATCTAATAAACTGTTAGCTAACATTAGTAAGTCAAACAACGTGGCAGGTGACTCTCTGTTCCCAAACACTACTGGGAAAAACTGGAATCTTCTACCTACTGTCCTAACTTCTCTTCCTTCTCTACCCCTCTTCAAACAAAAACTGAAAATATTCCTCAGAACAAAATGGCTATGCCCTTGTAACAACCCTGACTAGCTGATTAACTCTACTAATTTTCCCCCTACTTTCCCCTTTGGATAACTTGTTCTTATTTCATCTGTAAGTAGCACTGTTTACTTGTAACCTACTATATCATACTTTATATAAATGTCATATCTAATAATTTTGTAAATAGTATTTCTTTTTAAACCATTGATTATTATTTGTTACCTACCAATGTGTTTGATATTTTTGTAAACTCTAACTAACCAGTGTGCACCAAAATGCATTACTATATTTTTTTCTCTATGTAAACTTTTTATTAGACACTATTTTACTTTTTATTTGTTACTGTACTGGAGCTTTTCTCCCCGGGCCTCTACTGAAAATGGACATATATCCAGTTGGACTAGCCCGGTCAACAAATGTAAAATAAAATAAATAAATAAATAAGTGGCAAGTGTGTATGAAGGGGGGTTTGTGTGTGTGTAAGTGTGTATGAAAAGAACATCCCTTTTGGCACCTGTGAAAACACACCACAGGATGCACATTCGACTTTCTAAACACCGATCATGTCAGCACCCTATAAGTATATCAGGAGAAAATAAATCTCCCAGTAATCCGAATAGCGCGCTCTGCTAATGCGTCCATCTCTAGTGTTGTAACATAGTTAGGTAGGGGTTTAAATTCAGCAAGTGTGTGTGAAGGGGGGTAAGTGTGTATGAAAGGAACATCCCTTTTGGCAACTGGGAAAACACACTACAGGATGCACATACCCCTTTCTAAACAATATCACAATTATTTATGGCTTTTGATTCCAGACATGTCACGTGTGTATTGCTCACACGGAATGCCCATGTGTGCGGGTTATTTCTCACAATAATGCATGACATCGATTAAACCAGTTATGGCAATGCACACATGTACCTGTGACCTTCAATAGTTACCATGTGTGATGCCTGCCACATGTGAATACATGGTATTTGCACTGGGTAACATTATGTCTGTGGTCTTCTGTGCAGGTGCTGCATGTGGGATGTGTATATACAGTGTGAGATGTAGATGCTATCAACCTAGTAGTGAGGGATGCACACCTGGTCTGGGGCATATAGTCTACATGTTGTTGATGAAGAGGTGCTGCATGTTTTCACCTGTTGTGGGAGTGGTAAGAAGTTGTTCCATAGCAATGCAGTGACCGCATGCTAAGAACCTTTCAGCTAGGGTGTTGTAGCTACAGTAATTCATTAGCATTCAGTAATATGTCAGCATTCCTGGTGAGGGTATGATGCCAACCAAGGTCAGGGTTCTACCAGCCTGTGCCACTTGCTCAGTGAGCCCTTCCATGTTCCCTATCATGTATTCCAGTGAGGGACATCACACATCAGCTGTAGTGGCATGGACAATGACTGAGTCATATGTGTCCATGCATCTGACTGACCTGTATGCTTGTGTTATGCGGTGGACCATAGTGCCCCATGAGCATATCACTGCGACCTTCACCTTGTCCAGCCTGGTGAGCATGACCTCACTGTACCGGACAATAAAAGTACTTAACACAACTGCAGCAGTAGTGTTGTATAGTTGTACAGACTGTGGTTGTTTGGCACACAGGATTTGTGTGCTATGTGTTATGCGTGCTGTGTTCAGGCCTAACATATGCCTGTGTGCCAGCTGCAGAGGTGTCTACCACTCAGGCAGGATGCCATTCTTAGGTTCCACGAATGGCCCGGTGTGTTCCTGTGCTTGTATTGCTGTCAGTGTAGGTCTACATTTGCCTGGTATTGCAGTCACTGTAGTATTTCATGCCACCTGACAGGTTATGCCAGTACTGGGTTCAGAGTGCTTAGTCCACAGTTTGGCTATGTGTTTCCATCTCATACATGTGTTGTACATCCATGGGTAGGGGATAGGGTTGACTGTGTACATGTGGCAGCTGTGACATTACTACATGACTCACATATTCCACAACTGTACCATAGAGGTGACTGACAACTGACCTTTGCACATGCTACCATAGTATTGAGATTGCATTGGTGATTAACAGCACATAGGGCCAATGGTGAACAAGATACATAGGTTCATAGGTTCATACTAGGCTATCTGTCCTAGGGCATTTATAAACCTAGCCAGAATGTGTGTGGCTTTCACCATGCATTGTAAATCTGTCTTGCTATGAACTTTTCCAAGGTTAGTATACTGTGCCTCTGTCTAACAGTGACACATAAGTGATACCCAGGGTAAACCTACAATGTCCCATCCAGTCATTAATATTCCTCTTGAAGACAGTCACTGAGTGACTCTGCCTAACCTGTATTGGGATAATATTCCAGAGTGAAGGGAGCCTCTGAGTTATGAATGTGTCCCTCCATCATGTCCTATGTATATCACTCCTGAGGTTCACATTTTTCCAGCGTGTAGCTTGATGGGATTTGGATATTCTGAGGTGCAGCATGACCATTAAGTCAGGGTTTGACATGGCTTTATATGTCAGGCACAGATTGACTATGAAGAGGCAGTATGCCACTGAGTAGAGCTGCTGTTTCTTTAACCAGTC
>NC_056731.1:1548809497-1548811343 GCF_019279795.1 Protopterus annectens | reverse complement strand
ACTTTAAAGCTGACTGAAGCCTGTTTACTAGAAAATTCTGGTTGAGGTGTATATTTTATTAAATGTATGTTTAGTCGACATTTGCAATCTTTTAAATAGTTTTGTCAATTTATGATACACGTTCGATATCTATACGCATGGTTTCACTTTATTTAATATTTTTATCTTTTTTTTGCTCACATGCCTGTCAAACATTAAAGAGGCATAATGCAGGCATGCAGGAGGGAACCTTTGTGCTATCACTAACATCCCACCAAGGAGAACAATTTTTTCTTGTTTCTGAATCTAACCTCTACCCCCCAGTGGTGATATGAGCATTCAATCACTGCAAAGGCCAGCTACCTCACTTCACAAATATGCATACCCCACATGGGCTGGCAGTGACTACAGTCATTGGCGTTGGTGGCCATGCCCATATTGTCCTGACCCGGACTGTCACTGTATGCCTTGATACAAATTAGATGTCTGAGATCTGCCATCCCACTGCCCCCTCCCACGATGAGCATGGCCATTCTTTCAGTCTTTATGTATATGAGCCATCAAGTGAAATCAGATTTTCTGGGAAATAGTCAGGGATTTATCCCTCTATGCCACAAGCCATGGAATTTATTTAAATATGGAGTCTGCATGTCTTCCCTGTGGTCGCGTGGGTTTCCTCCGGGTGCTCCGGTTTCCTCTCACATACCAAAGACATGCAGTAAGTGGATTGGACACTCTAAATTGGCCCTAGGTGTGAGTGTGTGCATGTGTATGCCTTCTGTGGAAGGTTGGGCGTTGGGCTGGCAACTCGACACCGTAAAACTCCACTGCCAATCATGAGTGGACAGATGATCCTCTGTGGCGACCCCTAACCGGAAAAAGCCAAAAGAAGAAGAAGAAGAAGAAGAAGAAGGATGCACACTAAGTATTGCATGAGATGTGTAGGAGGCTAACCCCATGTATATAATGTTTTCTTGAATCCAGAGGTAGAAATATAAAAGTATGTTTTCTTTCACAGTTCATGTACAACTTCCAGAAAATGCTGTGCAGTATTGTCCAGGACATTGTGTGCCCATCACCTCTCACAAAAATCTAAGCTTTTCAGTAGAAGATTTATAATCATACATCATGCTGTTCTATATACTGATGAAATGCATATCAATACATTTATTTTAAATATGGTATTTGAGGGACATTTTAAGATGGTGATATTGTTTTACAATTGTTTTGTTTTTCAGTGATGTCAGATCTTTTGTTTCCAGTTAAATGGTGTTTAACAGATGGGTGTTTCAGTAAATGGGCATGGAGTGACCCTCTCTCTCTTTATATACATATATATATATATATATATATATATATATATATATATATATATATATATATATATCTATATATATAGATAGATATATATACACATACATTGATAGATAGAATACAGACCAAAAAAAGACCCAGCACAGTATAAAGCCAATATTTCTTGTATTTATTTCACACCAGTGGTAAAAGCTCCATCCCATAACAGAAGCAAAACAAGTATTTCACTCAAAGCTTTTTCAATGTTTTTATTTGCATACTTGCAAACATATATTAAGGGGGCGGCCATGGTAGTGCAGGGGTTAGTGTTGCTGCCTCACAACAAGAAGTTCTCCGGTTCAATCCTCAGCTGGCATGCCTTCTGTGCCGAGTTTGCATGTCCTCCCTGTGCTCATGTGGGTTTCCTCCAGGTGCTCCAGTTTCCTCCCACATCCCAAAGACATTCTGTAGGTGGATTAGACACTCTAAATTGGCCCTAGGTGTGAGTGCATGTATGTGTATGCCTTCTGTAGAAGGTTGGCCGCCGGGCTGGCAACTCGGCACCGTAAAAAAA
>NC_056731.1:1548801997-1548804497 GCF_019279795.1 Protopterus annectens | reverse complement strand
TTGCTCTGATGTCCTTATTTCCTCATCTGTTCCACAGTCTGCAACCTACAACCCATCTCAGGCATTTCATCTCCATCACTTCTAGCTTCCTCAGCTGCCTTGCTTCACTGCTTAGATTTCTATACAATACAGTAGTACCAATCACATCACGGTTTTGTGCACCTTACTTTTTAGCTTCTATGGCATTCTTCTGTTACACAGTACCCTGACACTCTGTGTCAATGACTGTCTGATTCTAGCTTTGATCTACTTCTTCAAATTGCATTCTCCTCAACCACCCCACCAGATACTGGAAGCTGTTAACCTGTTGAGAGGTATTTAGCATCTTTTTTTTTACAAAATGTATGGCTTTCTGTCAAATTGCTGTGGATTGCAATGCAACAAGTAGATTGCCTCCTACAGTTAAACTTCCATGGTTCTTTTTTTTTTTTTTTTTTTTTTTTTTTTTTGCAAAAGGTCCCTTTTTAATCTTGCCTCACTTTTGTCCCTCATAGAATTTTGGATTTTCTAATCAATTTCTATGGATTGCAATCATGACAGTCTTTAGAGTTCAATGGTTCATATTGTGCAGGAAATGCATGTTGATGTTAGACAATATTTGTTCCACCATTATTTTTGTATTTGTTCAGATTTCTTGAGGAAATAATTTGAGAGGTATGCTACAAATGTAGTATCAGCATTTATAAATGAATGCCGATAGCATATGAATCAACTGTCCAAAATTTCATAGAACATCCAGATTTGTGCTTCATATTTTTGATATTTTCCTCAGAAAATCTGTGGTTTTCTGGCAAATGATTTATGATGGAGAGGGCTGATAAGAGTGTTGTGGCTTGGGTTCCACCAATTTCACCCTGCAGTTGCTAATGCCAGCCCTGCTAGTATGTTCTGCATATTATATTCTCCATTTAATGTACACTAGGCAGATTAAATTAATTTTAGTTTCCAAGGTAATAGCACAGAATCTAATGGTGGTATTCATAGACCAAGGCTTTGCATACTCATAGCGGTGATCCACACAGAGTGGTGCTACAAGGTTATGCAAATCCAGGACTGTTGGGATGACTATGGAAGTACAGAAGACTTTTTGTGCACATACCCTCTCATCAGAAATGCATAATGTAATTTACACATAACCGATAGCTGAACAGCTGCTATGCTATTAAGGCGTTTACACATCTACACATGAGTTTGATTCATAGACATGAATCTATAATGAACTTATTTGCATAAAAGTGCATAAATTGTCCTGAAGTTACACCAGAAAGCAGCCATTTTTCAGTTGAGTAGTGCAATGCTATGGGAGTTGATATGGTGTTTCAGCATCCCTGGACATTTGTACTAGAAGGGTCACTTGGATAAATGTGTTATTTTGATGCTTGTGCATAACTAGGCATTTTATCGATGGGGTTGCTTGGATGAAATGTTTATTTTAGTGTTTGTGCATACATGAACACATTACTGAAGGCATCACTTGGGAGAAATGTTCATTTGCATACCAGAGTTTGTTGCTGAAGGGGATTGCTTGTTTGAATGCTTCATTTAGGTGCTTGTGCATACCAAGAGGTGTTACCGAAGGAGTAGCTGAAGAAGATAATTCATTTATGTGTCAGGGAAGTGCTGGTTCATACATGTTCAAACTACTGAAATGATTGCTGGACAAAATAATTTACTTTATCCTTTTACTGCTTATACATACTTAATACAAACTAATGAAGGGGGTTGCTGGAGAAAATAATTCATCTGAGTGTCAGTGAAGTGTTTGTGCATTGTGAATAAAGTTCATGGATTGCAACCTCAGCATCAAAGCTGAGCACTGCATTTAGTAATGGATGCGTGTACAGCAGGGATGTTGGACTATGAATTGCAAAACTACCTCATTAGCATAGTACACTTTTCTACACTTCTCATTTGCATTGCATTATTTTTAGGCCTTGCACATTAGTGTAAATGGCATCTGTGAATCATGCCTTTGCTAGGCTTACAAGTAAGTATCAGGAATACCCCTATCACATTTTTGCAAGTGACTATGATACTGCCCTAAGTCCATCTGCATTAGAACACCACTGTAGTATTCTGAGGCCCCATTCAAGTCATATAAATAGAAATCAACTAAACTGGTATGCATTTTCTACCATTCATCTTTCGTGTTACTACACAGAGCAAATGTATTACAAATCTTTATTTTTTTACAGAGAAAATAAAAATTGTTTCTAAATTAAATCATTGCTTTTTTACTGAAGCATACTTGCAAAAGCAGTATTCAACTTATGTAATCCTTTTAAACTACACTAAGATATGTAATAATTCTTAAATGACAGGACTTAAATAGTTCACTGGAGTTCAGTAGCATACAAATATTCTCACTCTATGTTATTTACAGCTTTATTTTTACAGAACTGTTTCTCCTACACTTATAGGCCATCTCATTATGTAACACATTTTCCAATTCAGAGAGTGGTGGATTTCACATGAAAGGGTAGAATTTTAATGATATTTT
>NC_056731.1:1548779497-1548799497 GCF_019279795.1 Protopterus annectens | reverse complement strand
CCCAAAAGTTGACATCCAAAATATCAAGCCATGAAGCATCGACAACACAAATGTCGACATGCTACAATGCATGCACTGAGCAACAACCTCGGTGCATGCAAACATACAAAACCAAAAAAAGAAAAAAAAAAGAAAAAACATTTTTTGTTTGGCAATCTACTCCGAGACAGCACTATATCAGCAAAAGAGCATATTCCCAAACTCTGAGAAATGTACTATCTCAGACACTTATAAAAAAGTAAAAAGATATACCGTAAAAGTGGTAACCAAGGAACACCAGTGAAAATAATCACAATGATGCGCTAACTGGGAATCAAACAAAAAATCTCACTAAGAACTTTAACATAAAAGTCTTTATTATCTGCTTTCATCTGTTCATATCAGACTTCTTCAGAAAGAATCACCAATTATGAAACTTTTCAATTTATATAAAATATAAAATAACTGGACAATTAATTAATCAAAATTCTAAAAGTTTCATAATGAGTGGCTGTTTCTGAAGAAGTCCGGTGTGAGATAGATGAATGTGAACAATAAAGAATTTTATGCTAAAGTTCTAAGAGAGATTTTTTTTTATTGTGTCCCAGTTAATACATCATTGTGGATATTTTCGTTGGATTTCACACAGTCGTTGACATTCTAGTCAGTCATGCAAATCGTGTCTACCAAACACACTGTCACCATATTTGCCTCCCGCTATATATAGGTTTAAGACACTGCATCTAAAATACAATATCCTTTTCCTGTCACCCTACTGATCGACGTCTGAACTTTGAGCACACCAGTAATGACGCATTTTGCTCATGCTTCAGAGATTACCCTGGAGCAGAGTAAACTAATGCCAATTGTTTTTGTAGGGGGCAAGCTCCCTTGCACCCCCAGCTAATTATATATACTAACTCCAAGATCGCACAATCCTCAGGGTAAGGAAACATTCCTCTACTCAGGGATTGCCAATTTTGCACACTTGTTGACCCTCTGTCTGTACTGACCATTTGGTGTCAACCTTCTGTGTGTTGGGACACTGTACATTTAGTAAAGTGTCTTACACCCATATATGTATGTATATATATATATATATATATATATATATATATACATACATATATACATAAATAGATTGATATATAAATAGATAGATATAGAAACATATTTTGTGTGTGTGTGGGTATGTGTGTAGCTACTTTTGTCAGTTTTGAGCACTAGGTGGGAGGAATAAAGACGTTAGGAAAACCACAATTGAACCCAGAGGGTGTGTTCACAATGAATAAAAGAATTAATGTAAAGATACATGAAGACACATGAGAGTAAAACCAGCTGTATATGAGGCCTGAAGTGAGTAGTTTGTTGGATGTGCTTCTCTTTAACCACAGAGAGATTTTTGGGGTGGAATCTCCAGAGTTCTTAATGGTAGAAATCATCTTTGGAATAACGTAGGCTGGTATCCTGAGAAGGAACGCTGGAAGTAAGCTGTTGCAGCTCTGAAGTTTGCTTTGCTTGTGTAGGAAGCAGTTCAGTGACTTCCATACCTGCGGCACCATACTGTCAGGAACTGTGAAAGTGCTAAAGGGAAATGTCTGTGAGACTTGAGTTTTTTATTTTGTATATTTACTCTCCTGCATGGGATGGGGGACATTCTGAACTGCTTTGTTCCTGAAAACAGTACATGCTGTCTAAAGGCTGCATTTTATTTTTCTGTTTCTACCTGTTTTGCTAAAAAGAGCACAGGGTTGGGAGGGTGGCTTAATGGCTAAGGTGTTTGCCTTACAAATCCAAGGTTCAGGCTTTGAGTCTCACAAGAGATAATTGGCTAGGCTTAAAATGGCTCGCAAGGGCAGCTAGCTTAGTAATAAGCTATGAACCTACGAACACAGTATGTTCACTTCCCTTATAAGAAACCCATGCTGAATCACTATATGCAGACATTTGTTGAATCCCTTGTAAAACATGATTGTAAATATGTTCTTTCCTGCATACTTGGTGCTACTTTAAGCAATACATTCCAATAATCACCACTCTGCACATCCTTTCATGTTTCTTAACTCTGAATCTTTGCACCCTAATTTTCTTAGTATCTGTCTAATATAAAAATGACAGTTGCATTCTATTAAATTAATCATTCTGGGAGGAATAGCCAAGATGGAGTAGCAACAGTTTGGCAAAGTTCTTCTGAAATTGTTTATCCTGAAATGAGAATTTACATAATAACAAAAATAAATGAAGTTATGTCTTCACATACTGAGGTATGCCTTTGTAATGTATTAATATACTCTGCAGTAATGTCTTGAAAATGGTTTAAAAGTTAACTAATGGCAACTAGTTTGAGATATTCATATAAAAAAGAACAAGTGATATATTAAGCAGGCTTTACATAATTTCAAAGCTTGCAGAGATACCTTGGAGAGTATATTTTATCAATAATCTACAAGTGGGTGTGGGTATTGTGACAACCCTCCACTGTACCAGTAATCAAGGAGCCTTAACCCTCACCTCTGGAAACAGTGGTGGGCATTCACTGAGAGGATGACATGTACACACACAGTATTTCCAGATGCAGCTCTCTGCATCAAGTGCAATTCCCTTAAAAGCACACACAGTCCACAATCAGTCTGGGACTGGTTTCACTCTCTTTCTCCAGATACCCAATAAGTCTCCACACTGGCACAGCTTTAGAGTTGAGACTTCAGCTGAGTGACCAAGCCAAGACCTCTAGCACCCTCTCTGTCCAACCAGTGCTTCGTGTTCCTGCCCAAGTAGCTGACACACACACTCTTTCAGGTTTGATATACACGCACATACACACACTTTATTAGCTATGCCCCCTTCTGCCCAGACTATAAGGTAGTTACCACTGCCACCAGTCACTTCTTATCAGGTGCTTTAGGGCCCCTAACAAAGGGTGTCCAATTTTACTGTGTAATAGTAATACCAATACAAATGGTAGTTGACCAAGAGCAAGGCTATAAGGAGTGGCCCAAACAGTGTCACCTAATAAATATAGAAGTACTCCCGAAACTTCAATATCTGTACACAGATCAGCCACAATGAAAGGTTTAGATATTTTTAATAATAATAACATAATAAGACAAAACTAAATATATGTTCACAGTGACATCAGAGTTCAAAACCACAGGAAATATTTAAAATAACACTACAGTACAGGCTCAAACAAATAAAGAAAAATAAAGTCTAAACTAAGCTTCACTATCTTCCTGAATGTATGTATAACTATACTGCTCCCTAGAAACTTACTTCCTTAGAGCAAGGCAGAAGTGGTGAATGGTTCTTATTGTTGTTGTCAGATCCAAGACAGAATGCAGAATGCTCTATCTCACTAAGAGACTTCTTAAGATAATATCTAAACTCTTACTGCTGGGATAGCTTGCAGAATGACATTATTTCTGGTCATCTAACTTTTAGTTCCCAGGCCAAAACCCCCATTGTTAGACGCTGACAGCATTTATCATATACCTTTAAAAATATACAGAAAATAACTTTTGCTCATCAGTTTGGCAGATGCTGGACATCATAAAACAATTGCATTCCTTCATGCTTCAAAAGTAGCAATTAGTTCACTCCAAGGACAATACAGAAACCTTGCTAGTATAGACTTTGTTTCCCTAAGTGCACTGAAAACTTGAGAGATAGCCTTCTTATATTTGGAGCCTATAAAGTAATATAATTTCAGATATTTTTCTACAATTTGCTGGATTGAAGTTAACTCTCCAGTTTAAACAGTTAGAATAATGCAGGTACATTTCTATTCTCTTCCAGTAGGGCACACTGTGGTTACATTTCAAACACAGCACTCTACAAATATCTTTTCAACAAACACGTCTGTACAAGCAGTTTGATATACACATGACATACAGTTCTAATGCATTTGTAACACAAGCATCTTGTATAAATCATTTCGATATTCACCAGTGACATATAATAATTTACAAACTTCAAGTTAGCTGTGGGTATCTCCATTCATTACAGTTCTTCTCCACTTCAAAAACTCAAGCAAGTTATACAAGTGACCCTTGAGAAACATTGCTTGAGAGGAATATGCCTATTTGTTCATTAACCCATTCCCTGTCTTGAGAGCCAAGCTGCCTTTGCATTGTTCACCCGATTACAATGCTGCACTGTCATATCAATTGCCTACAACCCTAGGCTCCACCATAGTAATTTGGGACTTTGCTGGCTGTCTCCCTGTTGTCATAGATCCCACTCAGACTCCTACTGCTTCCTACTGCAAATAGTTAACACCAGGACCTCCCTATCATGCTAAGGTTTCGTAGTATTAACATGGTACAGTTTGTGCCCCTGACTCCTGCCTAGCAGTTCTACCATGTAGTTAACATCACTGACCTTCCTTACCACTCTGAAGTGTCCCTACCAAGCTGCCTGCAGCTTGTTGTGTCTATCAGAAATGAGAACCATAACCAGCTGTCCCATAATATACTCTTTAGCTAGAGCATTCCTGTCATACCAAACCTTTTTCTGCTGTTGGGCTTCTGCCAGGTTCTCCTGGGCCAAGCCTATGAGTTTCCTGAGCCTTGTTCTGAAGTTTAGGGCATATGCCACAACAGACTCCTTGTGGGATTCACACTCACCCTCCTACTCACTGTGAATCAGATCTAGAGGTCCTCTCACCCTATGCCCAAACAACTACTCAAAGGGTGAAAAACCTTTGGATTACTGGGGAACCTGTCTGCAAACAAACAACAGATGGGGCAAATATTTGTCCCACTCCCTCTTAAACTGGTCTGCAAATGCCTGCAGAATGTTCTTTACTGTAGTGTTTAATATCTCCATCAGATCATTAGTCTGGGGGTGGTAGGGGTGGTCTTTAGGTGCTTCACCCCGCAGTTCATCCACAGACAAACTAGCAGGTCTGGCATGAAATTGGCACCTCAGTTAATCAGTATTTCTTTTGAGGAATCCACCCTGCTGAAAATCTCGAACAAAGCATCTTTTACCTTTTCTGCCTCGATGGAGGACAGAGCCACTGCCTGGGGGTATCTGGTAACATAATCTACTACCAATAGAATATACTTCTTCCCTTTGGAACTTGGGTACTCAGAGGCCCCACGATATCCATAGCTACCATATGAAGTTGTTCCTCAGTCACAGGCAGAGGCATCAAAGGAGCTTTCACTTTGTCTCCTGCCTTGCCTACGTTTGACACTGCTCACAGGTCCTGCAATGCCCTGTTACATCCCTGGAAATCCCAGGCCAAAAAAGGTCTGCATTATATATCTATCAGTATGCTTTATGCCCATATGACCTGCAAAGGGAATGTCATGGGCTATGGTTAGAAGTGCCAGACTGTAGGCTCTGGGCACTACCAACCGCTGTAGTACCTCACCTTCTAGCCCTCCCTTAGGAGTCCACTCTCTATACAGTAACCTTTTGTCCCAGTATACAGATTCCCCTTTTCCTTGAAAAGCAGGCACCTCCCTGGTTACCTCTCTCAAGCCTTGTAATGTAAGGTCTGAGAGCAGAGCCTGTCTCAACATTCTCTTTGTAAACCTTCCCAGCTCCTCTTCCACAGGAAGTCTGGTATCCTCTGGCAGCAGTGCCTTACTGTCAGCCTGTGTACTACTACTCACCTCTGCTCTTGCAGTCACTCTGTCCAGGGAGCATCAGTACCCACAAGCAGGTGTGGCTCACCAGTTCTGGCTTTAAAAGTATGGTCTGTCTGGGTCCTCCCAAGCTACCAGACCCACATGCCTGCTTCCAAGCCTGACTGTGTGTTACTGCATGCACACAAGGTACTGCATTGTCAAAATCAGTCCTTATCAGGACATCTGCAGGGATATCCTTAAACACACCTACTTGCTTGCTTCCTTTTCCATCCTCCCAGTCAAGATGAACCATAGCCAAAGGTATTTGGAATGGGGTCCCTCCTAAAGCTTTGACTGAAGTAGATTGCCCAAGCAAGTAGTGCTCCTTTTTAACCATTGCAGGCTTCACAACGGTTAGGTCAGAGGCTGTGTATTTCTTAGCAGTGGCCTGTTTCCCATCTACTAAGACAGTATGTAACCTGTTGTGGTAGATTGGTACTCTTGTTGTCTCCAGACAACTTACCAAACATTATCAGAATTGTCCATTCTAAAGACTTAAACCTTGCCTGTGATATAAATAGGACCTGCTGGAGAGACAGGTATGTATCCCAGAGACTACGCCATCTATAGAACAGGTTCTCCATCCATGTGAAGCAGAGTTCCTCCCTAGTCCAATTCAAGTGCAACTTGGACAATTGGATGGGAAACTGGAAATTCATCCCTGGTTTGGCACCTATGTTTCTGATGCAAACAGGTAACCTGTAAATGGTTCATCTCCCAGACTCATGCTTACACTTATCAAGGGTATCAGAATTCATCAGAGATTTGGGATGCATGGCTAGGCTTAAAAAGGCCCTTGTGGTCGTTAGCCTAGTAAACACCTATGAACTTATGAAACTACGAAACACTGATATTCTGTGATTCCCACTTGCTGGGTACCCTACCTTTTGTCCACCACCTTGCCTCAGTGGACATCTATATGCTAAATGGCTACACTGGTTACATTTAAAAATTCAGTCCTTGATCCTGGCCATGTACCTGAACTAGTGGCTTCCCCTGTTACTGGAGGACTCTGTTGGGGCAGTTTTGGCTGCCCACCATGGGTTCTCTTATACCCATGTGCAGCACTGGGCATCCATTTCCTGTGCAGTGATTCTCTGCTTGATAGGTATAGGTCTCCCTTTTTCCCCAACTCATCTGTGGTGTTGCATTCTCTCTCTGCCAACCAGATTCTAATGTTTCCAGGCAAAGTGCTAAGGGCTTATTCCCTCACCAAAAGGTCTGCCAGCTTTTCAAAAGTGGTGACCTGACACCCACTCACCCACCTATGAAAAAGTGCTTAGTTCAGCAATATAATCACATACAGTTTCATTTGCCTTGCATCTATATTCATGAAACTTTTTTTCTATAAGGTTCAGGTGTTAACTTAAAACACTCTAATAAACAATTTTTAACTGTATTATAATTTAAGCAATCAGTGTCAGACAATTTAGAAACAGCAGTTACAGTTTTACCGTGGAGTAAGAGGATCAGGAACCATACTCAGAGCCCTTGGTCAATATTATACTGTTTACAAACCCTTTCAAACATATGACTAAAAGTATCAAAATGATCACCCTCTGTAAATTGTGGAAGAACTTCACTGACCTTTATTGCTTCTGGGATTTGGTTATTCCCTTCCCCATTACCTCTATGACCCTGGCGAAGAGTCAGCATCGCCTTTTCATGTTGCCTCTGCCTCTTATTTTCTTCATTTTCCAGACATCTCAGCCTCTCTGCTGATTCTAATTCCATTTGCTTGACCTCCAGTTTAAGTCTGTTTAACTCCAAATGGATTTTGAAGTCTTCTGAGGCAAAGCTGAACTGTCCATTTTCTGAGAGTTGTACATTCCCAAGGCCAGTCTGGTTGTCCTCTTGGCTGCCGGTCTGTGATGCAGCTGTGGCTAAGGCTAAAATAATTTCTCCTTTAGTCAGACTAGCATTCCCCAGCCCTTTGGCTTGGCACATCTCAGCCAAAAGGTTCTTTGTCAGCTTGCCATAAACCTTTGCTGAAATCATTGCCTGCTCTCCCTGACTAAGGTAACAAAAAAATAAAACTATTGTGATATGAAACTCTGAATGTCTGCCATGTGGTTGCTTGAGAGTACAAACATCTTCTTTAGTGACCACTGTTTACAGGCTAAAGGAGTTCAATATCCACATTACTGAATCCCAACATATGATGCGGTGATCCCACCAATGCAACAAAATGTGATGACCCTCCACTGGACCAGTAATCACGGAACCTCAGTTCTCACCACTGGCAACAGTGGGGGGATGCTCACTGAAAGAATGAAAAACACACACACAGTATTTTCAGCTGCAGCTCTCTGCATCAAGTGCAATTTCTCTTAAGAGCACACAGAGACCACAGTCAGTCTGGGGATGGTTTCACCCTCTTTCTCCAGATTCACAGTAATACTCCTCACTGGCACAGCTACAGAGTTGAGACCTCAGTTGAGTGACCAAACCAAGACCTCCAGCACTCTCTCTGTCCAACCAGTGCTTCATGTCCGTACCCAAGTAGCTGACACACACACTCTTTGAGGTTTGATTTACATGCACACACACCTGGGAAAGGCTGGCACAGGTTTACTAGCTATGCCCCCTTCGTCACCAAATAAATATGCAAGTACTCTCAAAACTTAAATATCTCTACACAGATCAGCCTCAACGAAAAGTTTAAATATATTTAATAACATATAATAAAAGAACAAGACAATACTAAATATATATTCACAGTGACATTATTGTATAATATATATATATATATATATATATATATATATATATATATATATATAGTATGAGTACAAGGGTATGTTTCTTTTAATTGTTAACAATGTAAATTTTAAGTAATGCAATTAATAGGTATTAATTGGTTTATTGTTAGATGTATATGAATGCTGGGAAATCTTGATAGTATTTGTCTGAAGCAGTCCCTATGAGAGGGATGAAAGATCTTAACTACTGTGGTTTGATTCAATAAAGGAGTGTTTCCTACAGAGGACTTTGCTGTTCTCCCTCCCTTTGATTACCTGGTTTGTGGATATTTTCAGTTGATTGTTTGTATAATGGTACTTTACTCTTCTTCCAAGTTATCTTCTGTATGCTGATATACTGCGCATAGAACTTACATACTGACAATTACATGCCTACGCTTGCACAGTACTTCAGTGCAATGTTAGAGAAGAGATGCAGTAATTAGCATCTCAGTTGTTTATTTCTCTGTGTTTTTTTTTCTTTGCTTGAAACAGTAATGTATGGCATTATTAACTGCCCAAAAACTTGAGTAGTTTACCAAAAAAATTAGCAGGGATTGTGCAAAAATATGAGGTAGCTCAGGGATGGTCTATAAAGCTGTACTCATTTGAAACTTATGGTTAACAGTAGTCTTAGCATCAGTCCTAGTGCCAGTAAAGTAAAATATTCACCAAGGGACCAAAATTCACTTCAAACAGAATCCACAGATACCATCAAGGATCACATATCAGCAGTTTTCTTTAAAAACACAGCTTTAATGAAAATGAACAAAAAACACATACACTCCAGGCAGACCTCTCAAACATCCTGAATTCCTAGGTATTTATCGGTTTTGAGGGCAAAATAATGGGGTGCCATGAATTCCCGCATGGCCCCTTTAATTCAATTTTTTTCTGTATTGCCACTTTAAATTTATGGCTGACATCACCACGCATCACTAGGCTACAGGGTGTGCATGTTGACATCATCTACTGCCTGTTGGACTAAGTCAGATATCTATTTTGAACTATTTGGAGGGCAACAGTTACAGCAACCAATGGTGGCAGAAGGTCTCAGTCTCCAGGTAAGAAAGTCCATTCAGAACTATAAGCTGTGTTTTATCTGAACTCATTCCCTCCAGTACAAGTCTTTTGAGTGTGTACCTTTAACTCCTAGTAGGTGTGCCCTGAGCCTTTAAAAATTAAGTCATCACCTTGCAATTCTAATAGATACTCATTGACAGAGGTCAAATATCAGTACAATTGTGTTTGCCATCATGTATGCTTCAAGATAAAATATCCTGATACCTTATATGTAGCATGGTTTGAAATTCCAACAAACCACCAAACAGCAAAAAGTAACCAAAAAGCAGAAGTGCGAATGACCTGAAAATCCTCTCTCTGCAGTTCAAATAAATAAATTTTCAACAGGTGCCAAAATGCAAAGAATATCACGTTGCAGTTGTACGAAAACTGAAGAGAACTTCTCGCCAGGAAATAGGCAGGTGTTAGCAAAAAATCTTTATTCCACAAAAACGAACCAAGCTCCAAACACAAGCGCTTTCACCCGTTTATAACGGGCTTTTTCAAGTGTAGTTGCTAGCACAACAAGCCTTGCTTAAATATGCTTGAGTAAATACAATTGTTGCATTAATTAATTAAACAATTGATCAATTATATAATCAAGCAACCTTGTTTTTTTTAAAAAATACAAATATAAAATGCTGAATGGAACAAACCAGTATAACATGTGCACTTAATACGTCAAGTAATATATGAAATCATTAAAAACAATACAAATACCATGAATTAAAACATTTAAAAATGCAAATACTGCTTAAAGAAAAGTAACCGTCTAGTTATTGCAGATGTTCAAGATTCAACATAACAACTAAACATGACCACGTTTTTTCGTGTTTTCTGTTAGTTGCAAAAGTAAATGAATCTACAATTATATAAGATGTTCCCCAAAATGCTAAACCACATAGTTTAGTATAATGTAATGTGGAAAAAATATATATATGAACTTTAGTTAGTGTATTATCTATTATTAAGTGTAAATACACGGTTATATTCAGTTTAAAATAATTTTAAAATTGCAGGAATGATTATTTGTTAGCAATTTTTGCTATATTTCCACTAGGTGGAATGGTTTAATCATTCACTAACTAAAGTTCATATACATTTTTTCCACATTATAATATACAAAATTATGTGGTTTAGCATTTTGGAGAACATCTTATATAATTGTAGATTCATTTACCTTAGCAACTAACAGAAAACACGAAAAAATGTGGTCATGTTTAGTTGTTATGTTGAATCTTGAACATCTGCAATAACTAGATGGTTATTCCTCTTTAAGCAGTATTTGCATTTTTAAAATGTGTTTAATTCACTGTATTTGTATTGTTTTTAATGATTTCATACATCACTTGACGTATTAAGTGCACATGTTATACCGGCTTGGTCCATTCAGCATTTTACATTTGTATTTTTTAAAAAAACAAAGTTGCTTGATTATATAATTGATCAATTGTTTAATTAATTAATGTAACATTTGAATTTACTCAAGCACATTTAAGCAAGGCTTGTTGTGCTAGCAACTACACTTGAAAAAGCCCGTTATAAACGGGCGAAAGCGCTTGTGTTTAGAGCTTGGTTCGTTTTTGTGGAATAAAGATTTTTTTCTAACATCTGCCTATTTCCTGGCGAGAAGTTCTCTTCAGCTTTTGTACAACTGCAACGTGATATTCTTTGCATTTTGGCACCTGTTGAAAATTTATTTGAACTGCAGAGAGAGGATTTTCAGGTCATTCGCACTTCTGCTTTATGGTTTGAAATTATTAATGCAAGTATGAACAAGTAATATTTGACGCCTAGAGGAGCAGTAGGAGGTAACTGCAGAAACGCCTGGATACGTCACTCGGATGTAATGAGTTCTACAAACTGTTGTGTTATTTGTGTGCTTTAAGGAACTGCTATATTTATGTGCTGGAGCCTGGAGCTTTGCTTAACAAACTGCTTTATTTTATTTGCTTAACAAACTACTGGTGAAGTCCTGCCGGGGCTGTGTCATTTTATTTGCTTAACATGAACTTCTGTATTTTATTTTGCTAAATGAAGTTCAAACTATTGAAGTCTGTTCAATGTGCTAGCTCAGGTGAACAAACTATTGATGTCCGTTCAATGTGCTAGCTCTGCTGGGCAAAATGTTAGTGTTTTTATCTGCCTAACGAACTACAAGCTGCAGTTGTGTCATTTTATCTGCTGCTTTGCTTAACTTGAACTGCTCTATTTTATTTTGCTTAACAAAGTTAATTAAGTTTGTTCAATGCGCTAGCTCAGCTGAACAAACTACTGACGTCCGTTCAATGTGCTAGCTCTGCTGGGCAAAATGTTAGTGCCTTTATCTGCCAAAGAACTACAAGCTGCGGCTGTGTCATTTTATCTGCTGCTTGTCTTAACTTGAACTGCTAAGTGTTTTTATTTGCTTAAGGAGCTGCTGAAGTCTGTTCAGTTTGCCTAAGGAACTATTGAATTCTGTTCAATGTGCTGGCGCCGTTGGGCCAGATGTTGTGTGTTTTTTGGTTAGCTGCTTAAAGAGCGAACTACAAACTGGGATCCTGGGGCTTTGACGAGTTAAGCAGATAAAATGACAATCTACAAGCTGCATGTGTATTTATTTTATCTGCTTATTGGACTCACTGTTTTACAAGCTATCTGCTTAACAGACTTGTCCAAGCTGGGGCTTGTGTTGTTTCATCTAATCTGCTTAACGGAAAGCTATGTGTGTTTATTTTATCTGCTTACTGGGCTCACTGTTTGCTATTTGCTTAATGGACTTTAACGAAGTCCAAACTGGCTGGGGCTGTGTTATTTATCCAATCTGCTTAATGAAAAGCTGTATTTTTATGTACTGGGCCAAAATGTTTTGGACTCATTGTTTTACAGGCTATTTATTTAACTGAGTACAAGCTGGGGGGCTGTGCATTTTACCTGCTTAATGGCTGTGCATTTAACGACTGTGCATTTTACCTGCTTAACGGCTATGCATTTTACCTGCTTAACCGCTGTGCATTGGACTCACTGTTTTACAAGCTATTTGTTTAATGGAGTAAAAGCTGTGGGGCTGTGTATTTTATCTGCTTAATGGAAAGTGTGTGTCTGTGTAAAATGCCCTAGTTAAGTATAACTGGTGGTAGGGGTTACTTAGTGTCAGGCTCATACCTTGTTCCTTGGGTACAAAAAAGCAAGAGCCTGAATTCCTACCCATACCATCACTTATGTTCAGTGTTTGGCTCTTTGGTCTTTTCCTCTTAAAATTTGTGATTTTCTAGCAAATTAGTGAGAAGAACCGAATTCACTAAATAATAGCCATTTAAGTTTCAGTTGTCCTATCTTTCAGGAAAACCGATAGTAATTTGGTAACACAATATTTTATTTTAGCAATTTTCCAAGATTATACAAGCAATGTTTAAAATGTGTCCCTGGTTATTGGGATTTTGTCCCCCTGGTCCCCCACAATAAATTTTGGCATTTTACAGATTTCTTGTGCTGCAAAGTTGAGAGAGAGAGAGAGTCAAGTGGATTTTACAAGGGGCTGAGAACTTCAGGGGAAGAGAAGTTTAGTGCTGCTTGTAACCAGTTTACTTGCATTGTTAATAGCATAATGGGTAGAGTACTTGCTTTTGATGCAGAAGGCTGTGGGTTCTACTCCAACAGTATGTAGATGGATTGCTGATATTATACTGACCGGTGACTGGTGGATGCTGCAGTCCTGAGAATGTCCTCCTTTAAATGAGATACCTAGTAACTATGAACCTGGTGGCTAACTAGTGCAATGCAAGCTTGATTGGAATTAAATAGTCACCCCCTTTTTTGATTTTGTACAGGGGTCTGCTGTTTGTCAGCTTTCAACATCTCTCAATTCAATGCATTTGATTTTAATTTTGTAAAAGACAACTGTATTTTAGTTTTATACAAGTTCAAAGTTTGATACATGTGTGTATTTTGTGTTTTATATTTTTACCAATTTGTTTGAATGATGGAATTCCACAATTCCATCGGAGTGAGCGGCGTTACATAATTATGTATATACATTTTTATGTTAATCAGCATACAGATTTGTACCTATTTTTCATAGCCTTTGTCCAGATTTTTGATTATTTCAGGTTGAGAGGTATGACTCCAGGCATTAATGTCTTCTCTATCTACTACGTTTTCATTTGCAAGTTACTTCATCAGATGCGGACAGACTTGTGAACCATTTCTATTATACTCCCTCCACTTGGTGAATTGAGATAATTACCCAATAACATAAGAATGTTAATTAGCAATTAATACAGAATGCAATAAATATAAAGAGACTGTGTGCATTTACAACCTTCTCTGAATGAGAAATACATATACCACCATTAAAAAGCATGTTACATAAGTACTTCTATCTAAAAATTCATGTATTATGTTAGAGCCTTCAAAAATTAATGTAAAATCATATAAAATCATGTACATTTTAGGACTTATTTAAAATGATTGCATGTAAAATATAAAAAAGGGTCTTAAAGCTTCCTCTAGTGTCCATTCTATTAATAACTCTTTGAACTCTGAACATAAAATTGCATTGTGAACTGGCATCAACATCTGTGTACACATATAATCATACTGAAATTATGTTTAAAACTATTTCCATCATAAAATTTCTAAAATGTTTTTGTATAAATACACATATAAATACATAATGTAAAAGTTATTATAAAAGTTAAAAAGTCATGTACATATTGCAAAAATCAAACCAAACATTTTCTTCTGTTTCAAACCATTATTACAATTTCGCCATCTTTAATTTAAGCACAGGGGCAACTGAAATATGGTCATTACGTCCAGGACATTTGTTTGCTTGGAGGGTGATCTGCCACCATAATTCCTTATATTCTGTGGTTTCTTCCCATAGACCACTCCTTCCATCCATTTTTACCTGCTCAATGACAAAAAACTTGTAATAAGCTTCACTGGATTTTTGTTTATGCTTAAATAGGGCATTAATGTCTTTGTGAATCTGGATTTCATACATATGTTTGTATATTCTTCTACGAAGTTTACACTCTGACTTGCCAATATAAAATGCTTGGCAAACCTGACATATACCTAAATAGACCAAGCCACTGGAATCACAGTTACTATATTCCTTACTCATAATAGCTATGTTCCTACTTTCCAAGAATATGCTTTCATTATTTATTATATGGTTACATTGGGAGCAGTGGTCACACTTAAAAGTTCCTTTCTTTTTCTTTGCTGCACTATTCTGTCTCATTTCTTTCTCTAATAAATTTTTCAAACTCAATGAATTTCTAAAAAAACACTTTTAATTCTTTCTTAGGTACTTTTTCAAGACCTGGAAGTGCAACAAATCTATTCCACTCAGTGTTTAATATAGACCTGACCAAGCTGGAGCATCCATTATACTCTATTACTAAGGCATTTCCATATGTATCCTGCTTAACTTGGTTCCCATTCTCATGGTTATCAAGGCTAATACCCAAAATAGGCCTAAATGTGTCCTGCCTTTGATCACATACCTCTTTTTCTACCTGGTCTATCAAACAAGTTGGACATTCCCTAGCTGTAAAGAACTGCCTTAGTAAACCCATTTCTTTGAAAAACTCTTCATTATTCGAAGTTATCCTGCTTGATCTTATGTACTGCCCTTTGGCAATATTTTTCTTGTAATGAGAGGAATATGAACTATTATAGTGTAAATATGAGTTTGAATATGTACCCTTTCTAAATACCTTGGAATTGAATTAATTATTCTCTTTATATATCTCAGTATCCAGGTATTGTAGTTTCTCTTGACTAATACCATATGTAAGTTCTAAAAAATCAGTGGTATTGTTTAAAAATGCAATAAAATCACTAATAATTTCCACAGGCCCAGTCCATAAAATACATATGTCATCTAAAAATCTTTTATATACAATCCAGTTATCACTGTATATGGAATTTAGTACAACTTTCTCTTCCCCCTTTGCTAAGCTTGCATATGTGGGGGGGGACATGCTGCCCCCATTGCCACACCTTTTGTCTGGTGAAATAATTCTCCTTTAAAATAAATAAAATTGTACTTCAAAACTAGGTCAATTAATTGCATAACAACAGTGTATTCATCATGTGTAAGTGAGCCATCCTTATATATAATTTTTTCTAACAATAGGAGACCTTCTTGATGGGGAATGCATGAAAACAGATCAACAACATCTATTGTAAGAAAGGAAATGTTTTCACAAAACAATTATTTTTAAGGCATCTTAAGAAATCCCAAGAATCCTTCAAAATGTTTTTCCTTTTCACCCACAATGTTTTTAATTTACTATCCACATACTTAGCTAGTGGTAAAGTCTTTGAGCCCTCTGCTGACACAATGGGTCAAAGTGGTGGATCACTCTCATTTTTGTGTATTTTAGGGATCCCAAACATTGTGGGGATTCTTGGTTTATCTACTTTCAGGAATTCTAAGGTTTTTGCATCTATCAGCCCTTCTAATAAAAGATCTTCTAGTGCCATGTCAATTCTCCTTTAGGCAATGTTAATTTCGTTTCTAGACACCACTGAATATCTTGAAGAGTCTCTTAAGATGTCATTCATTTTCCCTTCATAGGTTAAGCAGTCTATTAAAACTATACCACCCCCCTTGTCGGGTTTCATTACCCTTAAGTTATTGTCCTGCCTCAATTCATTTAAAATGTTTCTCTCTTTTTCATGTTAGTTAGCTTTGCATCTTACTTTGTGGAAGTTATTTCTAACCTCACTTTCCACAATACAGTCAAAGTTTTTGATTTGGGGGTGTATGGGTGGGTTAAAATACTTTTTCTTCTTAACCCACCCAGCTCTGGATTCCTGTTCTCACTAAAATTAGTTCAAAATTAATTTTCCTATTAAACATTTTTTATGTCTAGTAAGGTTTTTGTAAAATCACCCTTCCTAGAGGGTATATATTTCAACCCCTTAGAGAGGAGGTTGAATTGTTCTTTCTCTAATGTAGCATGGCTGAAGTTGTATATACTGAAGTCTCCTTTTATAAACCTATATGGGTTTGTAGCATCGTATTTGATAGTTTCATTACCCAAATTAGGGCGGGTGATGCATACATTGTTCAGTATCTCCCTCTCCTCATCCAAAAATTTTGATGCTACTGATAGTTTTCATCATTCCTATTTTTTAATCTTTCTGATCTTCTTGGTAGGGTAAGGGGATTTTGTTCAGCAAAATAATCTAGGTTCCCCATTTGTTGGCCTACCCTAGGCAATTCACTAACTTCATCACCCATCTTATTTTCTTTTTCCCAGAACCTCACTCTATTTTTAGCTTCAAGGTAGCTTGTATTACTGGCATATTCTTTAATGTCTCTCTCCAGCTTTTTTTATTTTCCTTGTAATCAATTCTTTACAGTGGGCTTCTATGTTCCTCTTAATTTCATCATATTTCTGCTGGAATTGAGTGTATAAAATCATTTAACATAGTCATTCAAGACATCAATTTCTTCTACCAAGTCACATTTAATTCTCACATTTTCATTTATCATATTTTTAATATGTCTAGTCCACAGTTATTTAAAATTTCAACCAATTCCTTGTGAAATGTACTTCCTGGTTTAATATTATTTGGGTATTTATAAACCCTAAGCCCTTTAGGGACAATGTCCTTTGAAATACATTCTTTTAAATAAGAATTTTCAACATATGGAGTCTTTAATTTGTCAATTAATCTATACAGTTTATTAACATTATTCTGGTAAGTATCAGAAACAGGCCCAGGTTTGACAATTTGCTCTCTAAAATCATTACAGAAACTAAACTGCAGCCAGTGTTTGAAGTCCATTGTTGTTCATTTAGAACCATTTACAGTTGTCCTTTCTTCCTGTCGTTTGGCAGATAAAGTGGTTTATTTGTCCTTAGATACCAAATCCCACCCAGAACATCTCAGAATCAGTGGAGTTTGATTAAAATCCATTTCCTCATTGCAAACGGCTGCATTTAGACCTGAAACACCCTTACCAGTTCCGTTTTCATGTCTCCTGGCTTCCCTTGTAGCTGGTGTTTCTGGGGACTGCTCTCTTTTATATCGCTGTCACTATTTTGATCATCGATTGGCTCAAAAGGGTGAGCAGGTCTATAAGCTGTGTTAATTGGCTGAACAGCTTCCAGGCCTGCCCTAGCTCCTCCTTTTCCCCCCTTTCATCGGCTTCAGAGCTGGTATTCACTTACATGGTGAAAAATTACTTATAAACCAGAATAAAGTAAAATATTTGCCAATGCACCAAAGTTAATTTCAAACAGAATCCACAGGTACCACCAAGGATCGAATACCAGCAGTTTTCTTTGAAAACACGGCTTTAATGAAAATGAACAAAAACCTCCTACACTCCAGGCATTAATGTCTCTTATCTACTACGTTTTCATTTGCAAGTTAATTCAACAGATGCGGAGAGACTTGTGAACCATTCCTTTTATACTCCCTCTACTTGGTGAATTGAGTTAATTACCCAATATCATAAGAATGTCAATTAGCAGTTAATACAGAATACAATAAATATAAAGTGACTGTGTGCATATGCAGCCTTCTCTGAATGAGAAATACATATACCACCATTAAAAACCATGTCATCTAAGTACTTTTATCTAAAAATTCATGTTTTATGATAAATCCTTCATAGATTAATGTAAAATCATATCAAATCATGTACTTTAAATCTTTTTAAGACTTATTTAAAATGATTGCATGTAAACTATTAGGAAATTATTCATAATCTGGAATAGAAGTTTTTATAAAAAATGAAGAAATAAGAATTACATTTGCAGCAATAGCAGTAGCAGAAAGGATAGTGATTGTGTCTGAGACAAAAAATGTATAAGATGAACAGTGATTTATATGTATACTAATCTAGTTGAGAAAAACAGCTGTTTAAAGAAATTTAAAAAAATGTTTTAATAAATATGTCAGTAGTGATTTTAGGATATTTTATCTGTAGCCTTGGGAAGAAATGAAAAAAACACAGGAACTTAATAAAATGTGGATATTTAAAATGTGCAATAAAAGAGGAATTATTAAGACTGAAATTGATTATATAGTTTATTCTAAAGCTATAAAAGAAATGACAGGGGGAGTATAGATGCCAGAGTTTAATATCATAGAGCAGTATGGACTATAATAGAAGAAGACCGCAAATTAATAAAGGAGGGAAATATGATAAAGAGATTAATGGATGAGTTTAAAAAGAAGAAACAAATAATAAGTATTATGGAAAAATAACACCGCAATGAAAGCATTTTATAAAATTAGACATAGTGGTGGGTAATTTACAAGCAGGAATATAAAAATATATACTTAGAAGTGGGAAGAAGAATAAAAAAATGACATGTAAATAAAGTTTATAGAATTATAAGAAAGAGAGAAAAAAAGGAAGTAACAAAATAAGGGAAATAGAAAAATTGTATGAAAAGAGTAGGAAACACTTAAAAATGATATTACCAAGGCAAATGCTTTTTCTGAAAGTAAAGAAAATGGAGATTTATTCTTATTTAGGAAAAGAAATACAAAAAAGGGAAGGAAGGGTGGATGCTATCTTGGATGACAAAAGAGACATAAAATACAAACAAGAAGATACTATGGAGGTGGTAGAGGTTAAATAGAGACAAATGTATGAACTTAAGGAAATGGATGGGAATAAAAGAATGGAAAGTGAAAAAATATCTGAAAATGTAAAGAGTTTTTTAGAAAACGATATAACAGAAAAAAATGAAGGTGATAAAAAAGGTAAGAAAGAACCAGCAGAATGGATGACATACATTATGAGTATCATAAGGAAATGAATAAAGACAAAAGAAAAGTTTTTTAAATATTAAATGAATGGATAAAAGAAGGTATAATAAAAGATGACATGTGGTAGAATGATACAATTTATATGGGAAAAGGATTAAATAAAATATATAAAACTGGAAGCCTGTAACACTAGAGAATACTGTATATAAAATATTTATTAATATACTGAAAAACGGATAAATAAAGTATGTAATGAGGTAGTAGGAGAAGGGATCTATGGCATAAATTAAAGAGAGGTGAAAGAAATGATTACTATGAAAGAAGTAGTGGAGGTGATACTGAAAGAAAGTACAAAAGTAAAACTGATAGTATGTGACATAACTAAAGCCTTTAATAAGATGAGCCATAAAGCAATTTGAGGATTTTAGAGGTTTATGGAATATGAGAAAAAGATTTTATGAAAATGTATGCATGCAAGTTATGATAAATGGACAAAAGAGAAAAAAAAACTATTAAGAGTAAAACTGGGTTGCCCAATGAGTACATGCTTATTTCTATTAGAAATTAATGCTGTAGTACAGACTTGTATGTATGAAATGAGGGAGGCAAAATGTCAGAGGGAAGGAAATGTTAAATTACCAGTACATATGACATATGCAGATAATTTTGCTTTGATGGATTAGTAAGGTTGGAATAAGGATTACAAAGTAATTTAATATAATCTGGTCTGCATTTAAAATTTGTAGAAAGAATTTGCTGAGATAAAATAAATGGAATATATTTCACAAGAAAGGAAATAAAGATTTTAGGACTGACATTTGGTGAGTATACGAGTGTAATAAGT